>NC_083877.1:78029298-78332329 GCF_032452875.1 Bos javanicus | reverse complement strand
GAGAATCCCAGGGACGGGGAAGCCTGGTGGGCTTCTGTCTATGGGGTCGCACAGAGTCGGACACGACTGAAGCGACTTAGCAGCAGCAGCAGCAGTGACTGTATTAAATTGCTATGGAAAGCGGCTTACTATTATTTATGATAATCATTTTCTTGCACTTTGTTAAATGTCTTTTATCAACATGATTTTCCCAACTTTAATGAGATAACAGTATGTTAATCCTCTCACTGATGAAAGAAACATAAATGAGAAGATGCAACCACATCATGTGCCAAATTATTCAAGTGTAATTAATTTGAGCTTGGGTATCTCCAGTGTATGGTTCTGAATGAGGGTAACTTGGGTCCACATTCTGCAATCATCACCATAGTGCAGAACACTGTATTATGATGAGAAATTAGTAACCTGAGTCGCTTCAGAGAATAGCAAGTATTTGCTCCTAAAAATGGAATCACACTGACGCAAGTTAAGCACTTGGCATAGTAAGGGCTGAAGAAGTGATTATTTTTTGTTATTTTTCAAAGCTATTATTTTTGTCCGAGTTACACTGTCTATGTATGGAGTTTTTCCACAACATTAATCACCTTAGAAGATCTAAGTAGAGTTCAGGGTTCATGGTAATCTTTGTAGCACGAACTCTTATAGGTCAAACATTGAAGTGACATTTTTTAAAAGGAAGATAAATAGTAAAAGAGAATAATCAAATGATTTATGGACCTAAGTGGATTTAAGAAAGAAGTCTTTTGACCTATTTCTCCTATTTTCCCTAAGGCCTTAACTGAGTTTAAGAGCCATATCTTATGCATATTTGTACTCTTCATTGATCTTAATAGGTGACCTGAATAAATGGCAGATGATTCTGCCAACGGAACGCTTTTCCTAAGACTGAATGGACCTCAGAAAGGACAATGAAATAATTAAAACTAAATAATAGTAAATCAAACATATTATCTCAAGATGACTTCAATAGGAATCCTTAGGAATCAACCTAATATAAGAAATGCAATTACAGGCTTTCTCCAATCAGTCAAATATTTGCTACCTAGGAGAAGAGAATGGCTGAAGTATGGAAAAAAAACCACAAAAGTCTCCCTCAAAATTTCTCTTAGGATTGATTCTAGGATTACTCTGCCCAGTGTCAAAACAAAACAGATATGCCACCAACAGACGGAGTATTCGGTATTCAGTATATTTCAATCAAAACTAAAATGGCTTTGAAAACAGGACTGAGGACCTTATATCACATTAGTGTACTGGGTCCCCAAGGTTATTAAAAATAACTGAGAAACAACATTCACCTGTAGAACACGCAGCTACAGTACTGGAGTTCTGCTCAATTTGTGTCTGTGTGTGTGCATTACTGATACTATCATTCCTTTTCTATTAATACTATAGATACATTTTGTTATTGTTCAGTTGCTCGGTCATGTCTGACTCTTTGTGACCCCATGGACTGCAGCATGCTGAGCTTTCCTGTGCTTCATTATCTTCAGGCGCCTGCTCAAACTCGTGTCCATTGAGTCGGTGACGCCATCTCATCCTCTGTCGTCCCTTCTCCTGCCTTCAAAAACTTCCCAGAATCAGGGTCTTTTCTAATGAGTTAGTCTTCACATCAGGTGGCCAAATTATTGCAGCTTCAGCTTCAGCATCAGTCCTTCCAATGAATATTCAGGACTGATTTCCTTTAGAACTGACTGGTTTGATCTCCATGCAGTTCAATGGACTCTCAAGAGCCTTCTCCAACACCACAGTTTAAAATCATCAGTTCTTCAGCGCTCAGCCTTCTTTATGGTCCAGCTCTCACATCCATATATGACCACTGGAAAAACCATAGCTTTGAATTTCAGATGGACCTTTGTTGGCAAAGTAATATCTCTGCTTTTTAATATGCTAAGTTGGTCATAGCTTTTCTTCCAAGGAGTACATGTCTTTTAATCTCATGGCTGCAGTCACCATCTGCAGGGATTTTGGAGTTCAAGAAAATAAAGTCTCTCACTGTTTCCATTGTTTCCCTACCCATTTGCCATGAAGTAACGGGACCGAATGCCATGATGTTAGTTTTTTGAATGTTGAGTTTTAAGCCAGCTTTTTCACTCTTCTCTTTCAGTTTCAAGAGGCTCTTTAGTGCCTCTTTGCTTTCTGCCATAAGGGTTATCTGCATATCTGAGGTAATTGATATTTCACCCGGCAATTTTGATTCCAGCTTGTGCTTCATCCAGCTGGCATTTCACATGATGTACTCTGCAAAGAAGTTAAATAAGCAGGATAACAATATACAGGCTTGATGTACTCCTTTCCCAATTTTGAACCAGCCTGTTATTCCATGTATGGTTCTAACTGTTGCTCTTGACCTGCATACAGGTTTCACAAGAGGCAGGTAAGGTGGTCTGATGTTCCCATCTCTTAAAGAATTTTCCAGTTCGTTGTGATCCACCCAAAGGCTTCAGTGTAGTCAATGAAGAAGTAGATGATTTTCTGGAATTCTCTTGCTTTTTCTATGATCCAACAGATATTGGCCATTTGATCTCTGGTTCCTCTGCCTTTTCTAAATTCAGCTTGAACATCTGGAAGTTCTTGGTTCATATATGCTTCTTATCCAGCTTGGAGAATTTTCAGCATTACTTTGCTAGCATGTGAAATGAGTGCAATTATGCAGTAGTTTGAATATTCTTTAGCATTGCCCTTCTTTGGGATTGGAATGAAAACTGACCTTTTCCAGTCCTGTGGCCATTGCTGAGCTTTCCAAATTTGATGATGTATTGTGTGCAGCACTTGCACAGAATCATCTTTCAGGATTTTAAATAGCTCAGCTGGAATCCCATCACCTCCACCAGCTTTGTTCATAGTGATGCTTCTTAAGGCCCACTTCACTTCATACTCCAGGATGACTGGCTCTACATAAGTGATCACACTTATGGTTATCTAAGTCATTACTATCTTTTATGTATAGTTCTTCTGTATATTCTTGCCACTTCTTCTTAGTATCTTCTGCTTCTGTTAGGCCCATACCATTTCTGTCCTTTACTGTACCCATCTTTGCATGAAATGTTCCCTTGGTATCTCTAATTTTCTTAAAGCAATCTCTAGTCTTTCCCATTCTATTGTTTTCCTCTATTTCTTTGCATTGATCTCTTAGGAAGGCTTTCTTTTCTCTCCTTGCTATTCTTTGGAACTCTGCATTCAGATGGATATATATTTTCTTTTCTCCTTTGTCCTCCATTTCTCTTCTTTTCTCAGCTATTTGCAAGGCTTCCTCAGAAACCACCATTTTGCCTTTTTGCATTTCTTTTTCTTGGGGATGGTTTTGATCATGGCCTCTTGTACAATGTCACGACGAACCTCTGTCCGTAATTCATCAGGCACTCTGTCCATCAGATCTAATCCCTTGAATCTATTTCTCACTTTCACTGTGTAATCATAGGGATTTGATTTAGGTCATACCTGAATGATCCAGTGGTTTTCCCTACTTTCTTCAATTTAAGTCTGAATTTGGCAACAGAGAGTTCATGATGTGAGCCACAGTCAGCTCCCAGTCTTGCTTTTGCTGATACATAGAGCTTCTCCATACTCGGCTGCAAAGAACATAATCAATCTGATTTTGGTATTGACCATATGGTGATGTCTATGTGTACAGTCTTCTCTTGTGTTGTTGGAAGAGGGTGTTTGCTATGACCAGTGTGTTCTCTTGGCAAAAGTCTGTTAGCCTGTACCTGCTTCATTTTGTACTCTAAAGCCAAACTTGCTTGTTACTCCAGGTATCTCCTGATTTCCTACTTTTGCATTCCAGTCACAGGAGAAGGCAATGGCGACCCACTCCAGTACTCTTGCCTGGAAAATCCCATGGATGGAGGAGCCTGGTAGGCTGCAGTCCATGGGGTTGCTGAGTTGGACACGACTGAGCGACTTCACTTTCACTTTTCACTTTCATGCACTGGAGAAGGAAATGGCAACCCACTCCAGTGTTCTTGCCTGGAGAATCCCAGGGACAGGGGAGCCTGGTGGGCTGCCGTCTATGGGATCGCACAGAGTCAGACACGACTGAAGTGACTTAGCAGCACCTACCTAGTGGCTATATTGTAGCCCGTGACTAAAGTACTAAACAGGGTAAGGAAAAAAATCTATTTATTCCATGAGATAACAGCAAGAATATTTATCCTATTTTATAGATATCACATCAGTTTTAAGAGAAATTTATATGACTACTCTGATAATGATCAAAGTTTAATAAGATTCTAACTCCACTATCAATGTAGGCAATAGAAATATTGAAACATGCTGTTTCCAAGATTGAACACTTGGAATAACTATATATGTATGGATTTGTTTACATATTAAAGATATTACAAGTTCTAAGAGAAAAGGGGATGATGGCATTATCTTTGACGTTCAGCCTTAAGATTCTCAAATCTCAATGGAAAACCATCAATATAAACGCTTGCTTCAGAGAAGCTAATCTTTGAATTATTAATTAAAACCTCTATAGTTTTTATTTTATGTGTTCTATACTTTTTGTATTTTTTCTAAAAAGTATACCTTCCATACTTCAATGAAGCAATGGAAATAATATTAGAATGAACAGTTGGGATGCTAAGAAGGCAAATAGATGTTTATTCAAATATGGTTTTATTTTTCCTATCATTATTTGTACTCTTCCCATTTATTATCCTCTATTCATATGCTTTACCAATGTATTTCATTGTTCTACAGAAAGATTTGTTCAATTAGTAGTGATAGATGGCAGTAATAAAACTCTGGTCTCTAGATTCCCAGTTTTTTATGCATGTTTAATGTGGTTTCACAGAGCTCTTTTCTTGTCTTACATTATTCCTCTCTCTGTGACTACTTCTTTATATCAACTTACTGAAAAACTCCTGATTCTTTTATCCAATTCAGGCTATTTCATTAGCGGAAAGCTCCATGTTCCTACCATGGCTCATGATTTACATTTCTTATAAAATCATATCTAAAAGTATATATCTATGAGGATTTTCTGGAGAGACAGGGTATCCACAACCTTCAAAAAATTAAATATAACAGCTCGAGGAGGCCACAGAATATTCACACATTCAGGCAGTAATGATATATCACTTAGCAAACAGTTTAAAGATGAATATGCATCCAGATTATATAATTTAGTATTTCTTGGCTATCTTCTTATTTCCTGATCCCAGTATATTCTGATCGGCTTCAAATACATTAAGACCAGGAATGTTAAAACTAATTATACACACTTAAGATCTATATTAAATTATTACTTACCAGTCCTTTTCCACGTCTCACCATTTAGCCCATCCAATGGATTAGTCTTACTTAAAAAACTGTGCATTTGTGTGAACTCATAATCTTTTTTTTTTAAAAGAGCTTTATCAAGATATAGTTTACATATCATAAAGTCATACATTTAAAGTATACAATTCAGTGGTTACTAATAACTTCACAAAGTTGTGCAAACATTACCTTAATGTAATTTTACAATTTACCAACTCCAGAAGAAACCTGGCAAACATTAGCAGTCACTATTTCTCAGATTGGGAGGGCCCAAGCAAACACAATTTACTTTCTGCTCTATTCTAGAAATTTACACAATTGGAATCACACAATATGTGGTCTTTTATGACTGGCTTCTTTTACTTACCATAATGTTTTCAGGACTCATACATGCCGTAGCAAATTACTAATATATAATTCTACTTTTTTCAAAAAATTTTTTACCATGGTAAAATATTTATATAATAAAAACTGAATCTAAACCATTTTAAACTATACAATTCAGTGGCACAGTGGCATTAATGTCATCCACAATACAGTGCAACTATTACAACTATCTCTTTTCAAAACTTTTTCATCATCCCAAACAAAAATTATTGATTCAGCATTTGCTTGGTTTCTATAAACCTTTGGCCATTTTCTGAAATAGAGTTCTGAGAAAGTTGATTGTAACAGTTTCTGCTTGTTTTTATTTTTTTAAAGAAGGTTAACACTATTTTTTAATTGAAGTACAGTTGATTTAAATATCGTGTTAGTTTCAGATATACAGCAAAGTGATTCAGCTAAACAATGTTTTTCAGGTTATTTTTCATTATACATTATTATAAGATATTGAAAATAGTTCCTTGTGCTATATAGTAAATCTTTGTTGCTTATCTATTTTATGTTTAGTAGTTTTTATTCATTAATACCATACTCCTAATTTATTCCTTTCCCCTTTACTTTCTCCTGTGGTAACCATAAGTTTGTTTTCTATGTCTGTGGGTTTGTTCCTGTTTTCTACACATATTCATTCCTTAGTATTATTTTTAAAATTCCACATATAAGTAAAATCATGTAATATTTCTTTATCTCTGTCTTACTGAGTATGATATTCTCTAGGTCCTTCCATTTTGCTGCAAATGGCAATATTCCATTTTTTATGGCTAATTAATATTTCATTGTGTGTATGTGTATATACACACACACACACATACACCACATCTTAAATCAATTGTTTGTTGATGGACACTTGGGTGGTTTCTATGTCTTGGCTACTGTAAATAGTGCTGCTATAAACACTGGAGTTCATATATTCAAATTACAATTTCATCTTTTTTGGATATACACCCAGCAGTGGACTATATGGTAGGTCTATATTGGTGGACTATATGGTAGGTCTAGTTGTAGTTTTTTAAGGAAACTTCATACTGTTTTCCATTTTGAGTGCACTCATTTACATTCCTATCAACAGTGTATGAGGGTTCCTTTGTCTCCACACACTCTCCAGCATTCATTATTTGTAGACTTTGATGGTAACCATTCTGACCAATGTGCAGTTACACCTCACTGTGGTTTTGTCTTCATTTCTGTAATAACCAGCATCGAGCATCTTTTCATGTGCCTGTTAACCATCTGTATGTCTTATTTCAGAGAACCGTCTATTTCAGTTTCCTGCCCATTTTCTGAATGAGTTGTTTGTTGTTGTGTACTAGGTTACTTAAGTGACCTTCATTTCTTTTTATAAATGTGCCTTTCCAACTGTGATTTCCCCTTTCCTATAGATCTTGCTTTTTCTCTATTTAGAGAAGACCATTCAATATTTCTTATAGGGTAAGTTTATTATTGCTATATTCTTTTAATTTTTCCTTGTCTGGGATATTCTCTCTCCTCTTCTATTGTAAATGATAATCTTTCTGGGTAGCGTATCCTAGGTTTCAGACTTCTCCCTTTCAGGACTTTAAACATATCACGTCACTCCCTTCTGGCCTGCAAAGCTTCTGCCAAAAAAAAAAAAAAAAATCAACTAATAGCCTTATGGGAGTTCCCTTGTAAATGACTCTTTTTTTCCTCGCTGCCTTTAGAATCCTCTCTTTAATTTTTGATATGTCTTAGTGTGGGTTTGTTTGGATTCATCTTGTTTGGCATCCTCTGTGTCCTGTACCTAGGCATCTGTTTCCTTCTCCAGGCTTGGGAGGTTTTCAGCCATCTTCTTCAAATACATTTTTAATTCCCCCTTCTCCTTCTGGAACTCCTATTATGGGTAGGGTGGCACACTTCACATTATCCCATAGATTTCACATGTTGTTTACATTTTATGCGTCCTTCTATCTGCTGTTTTGAATGGGTGATTTCTATTATTCTATCTTCCAGAATCACTTATTCTTCTGCATTATTTATTCTGCTATTCATTGCTTCTATGGTTTTTATCTTGGCAATTCAGCTTTATAATTTTGATTGGTTCCTGTTTATAGTAATAGTTCCTTGTTATAGTAATCTGTATTTCTATTGGTAATCTTTCTTAATTTCTTTAGTATTTTTATTACCCCTGCTTTGAACTTGGGATCTAGTAGACTGGTGAGATATTTCAACATTCATTCTTTTAGAAGATTTCTCTTGTTATTTTAACTGGGATTAGTTCCTCTGATTTTCCATTTTACTTAACGTTCTCTGTCTTTATGAATTTAGAAGAAGCCGTTATCTACTGTGATATGAAGAGGTGTTTTTCTGTGGCAGCATCCCTGGGAAGACTGTGTGAGTCCAGTATTTTTGGTGCAAAGGCCGTTTTTGGTATGGATGCCAGTCACATCTTTCCTCAGAGAGCGCTGGCCATCCCCTTGATAGGGGCTGTGACTGGTGTTATGATTTCCAGAGCCTGCACTGGATGTTAGGCAGGGCCTGCTCTTTGCTCACAGCTCAGTACAGGGCTGTGTCTGCTTCCAAATTACAGGAGTAGAAGCTCTGAGCGTTGGGTTTGCTGCTGCTGCTGCTGCTAAGTCACTTCAGTTGCGTCCGAATCTGTGCGACCCCAGAGATGGCAGCCTTCCAGACTCTTCTGTGGTTGGGTTTAGTAAGGTTCTATTGCTTTCAAGTTCATGCTTCATCCCAAAGGAGGTGAATGCTGAAGGAAGTGAGCACTGTGTGGTCATAGCAAACAGGGAAACTATGGTTTTGCCCAAAAGCAGCCCTAGGGTGTATCCCTTTCTTTGCTGTATTTATCCCAGACCTAGTGCTAGGCTGGTGCCGAGGGCGAGGGTACTGTTGCTGCAGGAAGCAAGTTGGTTGTGCTGCAACCTAGAACCTGAGCTGTATCTGCGGCAGACTTCTCCCAGGACCAGTCACCCCAGATCTGACTGCAAGCATTGGTGTAGGATGGGCAGAAGGTATGCTCCACTGAACAATTATTCCCTTGTGTACCCATTGCTAGAGTCTTTCCATCTGGGGTGTGTGCTTCTGTGGAGCCTCCTGGTATGTGCACCCAGGAGCTCTGAGGTCTGTGGAGCCTCCTGGTGTGTGTGCCCAGCAGCTCTGAGGTCTGTGGAGCCTCCTGGTGTGTGCGCCCAGCAGCTCTGAGGTCTGTGGAGCCTCCAGGTGTGTGCGCCCAGGAGCTCTGAGGTCTGTGGTGCTCCTGGTGTGTGCGCCCAGGAGCCCTGAGGTCTGTGGAGCCTCCTGGTGTGTGCGCCCAGCAGCTCTGAGGTCTGTGGTGCTCCTGGTGTGTGCTCCCAGGAGCTCTGAGGTTTGTGGAGCCTCCTGGTGTGTGCGCCCAGCAGCTTTGAGGTCTGTGGAGCCTCCAGGTGTGTGCGCCCAGGAGCTCTGAGGTCTGTGGAGCCTCCTGCTGCGTGAGTGCAGGAGCTCTGAGGTCTGTGGTGCTCCTGCTGTGTGTGCGCAGGAGCTCTGAGGTCTGTGGTGCTCCTGGTATGTGCGCCCAGGAGCTCTGAGGTGGCTGAGCTCACCCCACCACATGACGGCTCTGCTGCTGGACCAGCGCTCCATCCCTGTGCACATGCTAACAACAGGCCCTGAACTTGGCCTGGCCTGTGCCTAAG
This sequence comes from Bos javanicus, assembly GCF_032452875.1. Lineage (NCBI taxonomy): Eukaryota > Metazoa > Chordata > Mammalia > Artiodactyla > Bovidae > Bos > Bos javanicus. The sequence continues at coordinate 78,323,036 of NC_083877.1, read as the reverse complement.
CCCTCCAGGGTTGAGTCAAGTCCAGATCCATGCCCCTAGACTGAGTCCTCTCCCAGGGCTCTTCCCTCTGAGATTTAGTCCCTAGCCTCTGTGCATACTACGACCCCAGCCTGGTGCAGGTTTTGGGCTTAGAAGTACACCAAGATGGCAGCTGTCAGAGCAGACCTCTCACTACCCTGATTGGCAGCAAACCAGCAGCAGCACACTCTTTGCAAGCAGAGTCGTGACCCCTTCAGCCCCTCTATGTATCCTGGCAGTCCTCCCAGTAGGCAGTGGGGCCCCCCAGGACAAGGAACTGCCCATGAGGGCCTTCATTCCATCACAGATCCCTTCCAGGGTGGATGATCCTGTCCTGATGTCCTATTTAACTCATCCTATATCTTCCCTGGTAGCTCAAATGGTAAAGCGTCTCCCTACAATGAGGGAGACCTGGGTTTGATCTCTGAGTCGGGAGGATACTCTGGAGAAGGATATCGCAACTCACTCCAGTACTCTTGCCTGGAAAATCCACTGGATGGAGGAGCGTGGTAGGCCACAGTCCATGGGGTCGCAAAGAGTCAGACATGACTGAGGGACTTCGTTTTCACTTTTTACTCATTTATGTGCTTCTGTTTGTTGAAGCCTTCATTTCTTCTGCCAGTCTCTACTTGGTTTTCTATGAGAATTGTTCCACACGTAGATGGGAGTTTTGCTGTGTTTGTGGGTGAAGTTGAGCTCCATGTTCTCCAACTCAACCATTTTGATCCTCTCCAATCAGTTTCTATTTGTTTCATAGTGTTTCTGTGGAACAGTGGGAGCTTGAAGATATAAAACTAGCTATTCTGCTATCTGCTTTGAATTCTAAATAGATATGCTATATTATATAAGAAATTTGCCAGGGTAAAACAGTGAGCTATCTTTAGAGAGGTCTCCACCTAACAACCAAAGATGACTTTACAGAGTAAGAATTATAAATATTTTCCAGTTTTCCTTTTCCTCTACATTTCCACAGTATAATTTCATTAATAAACAGTACCAAAACTTTCCAAACACAAACAACTAGGCAAATGATATTGGTTTGTAACGGAATCCAACATGCTGTCAATTTTAATTTGTTCAGCCACTCAGTTGTGTCTGACTCTTTGAGAGCCCATGGACTGCAGCATGCCAGGCTTCCCATCCATCACCAACTCCCAGAGCTTACTCAAACTCATGTCCATCTAGGCGGTTATGCCATCCAACCATCTCATCCTCTATTGTCCCCTTCTCCTCCCGCCTTCAATCTTTCCCAGCATCAGGGTCTTTTCAAATGAGTCAGTTCCTCACATCAGGAGGCCAAAGTATTGAGTTTCAGCTTCAACATCAGTCCTTCCAATGAATATTCAGGACTTATTTCCTTTAGGACTGACTAGTTAGATCTTCTTGCAGTCCAAGGAACTCTCAAGAGTCTTCTCCAATACCCCAATTCAAAAGCATCAATCCTTCGGCGCTCAGCTTTCTTTATAGTCCAACTCTCACATCCATACATGAATACTGGAAAAACCATAGCTTTGATTAGACAGACCTTTGTTGGCAAAGTAATATCTCTGCTTTTTAATATGCTGTCTAGGTTGGTCATAGCTTTTCTTCCAAGAAGCAAGCATCTTTTAATTTCATAGCTAAAGTTACCATCTGCATTGAATTGGGAGCCCAAGAAAATAAAAGTCTTCACTGTTTTCATTGTTTCCCCATGTATTTGCCATGAAGTGATGGGACCAGATGCCATGATCTTAGTTTTCTGAATGTTGAGTTTTAAGCCAGCTTTTTTCACTCTCCTCTTTCACTTTCATCAAGAGGATCTTTAGTTCTTCTTCACTTTCTGCCATAAGGGTGGTGTCATCTGCATATCTGAGGTTATTGATATTTCTCCGGGCAATCTTCATTCCAGCTTATGCTTCATCCAGCCCAGTGTTTTGCATGATGTACTCTGCATATAAGTTAAAGAAGGAGGGTGACAACATACAGCATTGACCTCCTCCTTTCCCATTTTGGAACCAGTCTGTTGCTTCATGTCCAGTTCTGTTACTTCCTGACCTGCATACAAATTTCTCAGGAGGTGGTAAGGTCATCTTGTATTCCCATCTTTTGAAGAATTTTCCAGAGTTTGTTGTGATCCACACAGTCAAAGGCTTTGGCATAGTCAATAAAGCAGAAGTAGATGTTTTTTCTGGAATTCTCTTGCTTTTTCGATGATACAACGGATGTAGGCAAGTTGATCTCTAATTCCTCTGCCTTTTCTAAATCCAGCTTGAATATCTGGAATTTCATGGTTCAGGTACTGTTGAAGCCTGGTTTGGAGAATTTTGAGCATACTTTGCTAGCGTGTGAGATGAGTGCAATTGTCTGGTAGTTTGAACATTCTTTGGCATTGCCTTTCTTTGGGACTGGAATGAAAACTGACCTTTTCCAGTCCTGTGGCCAGTGCTGAGTTTTCCAAATTTGTTGGCATAATGAGTGCAGCACTTTCACAGCATCATCTTCTAGGATTTGAAATAGCTCAACTGGAACTCCATCAACTCCACTAGCTTTGTTCGTAGTGATACTTCCTAAGACTGACTTGACTTTGCATTCCAGGATATCTGGCTCTAGGTGAGTGATCACATCATCGTGATGATCTGGTTCGTGAAGATCTTTTTTGTACAGTTCTGTGTATTATTGCCACCTCTTCTTAATATCTTCTGCTTCTGTTAGGTCCCTACCATTTCTGTCCTTTATTGAGCCCATCTTTGCATGAAATGTTCCCTTGGTATTTCTAATTTTCTTAAAGAGATCTTTAGTCTTTCCTATTCTATTGTTTTCCTCTATTTCTTTGCAGTGATCACTGAGGAAGGCTTTCTTATCTATCCTTGTTATTCTTTGGAACTCTGCATCTAATTGGGTATATCTTTCCTTTTCTCGTTTGCCTTTCACGTCTCTTCAAAGCTATTTGTAAGGCCTCCTCAGACAACCATTTTGCCTTTTTGCATTTCTTTTTCTTGGAAATGGTCTTGATCACTGCCTCCTGCACAAGGTCAGGAACCTCAGTCCATAGTTCTTCAGGCACTTTGTCAGAGTGCCTGAATTATCAGATCTAATCCCTTGAATCTATTTCTCACTTTCACAGTATAATTGTAAGTGATTTGATTTGGGTCATACCTGAATGGTCTAGTGGTTTTCCCTATTTTTTTCAATTTAAGTCTGAATTTGGTAATAAGGAGTTCATGATCTGAGCCACAGTCAGCTCCAGGTCCTGTTTTTGCTGACTGTATAGAGCTTCTCCATCTTTGGCTGCAAAGAATATAATCAGTCTCGGTACTGACCATCTGGTGATATCCATGCATAGAGTCTTCTCTTGTGGTGTTGGAAGAAGGTGCTTGCTATGACCAGTGTGTTCTCTTGGCAAAACTGTTAGCTTTTGACCTGCTTCTTTTTGTACTTCAAGGCCAGATTTATTTAATTTGATATTTAATAACTCTATATATTTATTACATAATCTTATTGTCATCAATCCTAAATTAGCTCATTTGGGACCTTGAATTAAAGATCAAAAGATACTCTTGGAATACTTTTTAGCTATTGTATTTTATACTTATAAAATTTTCATTGGGTTCTTTCTAATAGTCTTTATTTTACTGCTAAGACTTCCTATCTCTTTATTAATTACAAGCATGTTTTCCTTTACTCATTGAGCCTAGTTATAGTAGCTGATTTAGCCTCCTTTGTCTGTTAATTCCAACAGCTGGGTCATCTTGGGTTAATATCAGTTGATTGTCTTTTGCTTGAAAATGGGTCATATTTTCTTGTTTTTTTTATATGTTAAATAATTTTGAATTGCATCCTGGACATGGTGAATATTTTGAAGAGATATTAGTTTTTTTTTATATTACTCCAAAGAATAGTGATTTATTTCTATTTCCCTAAGCAGATAACTTGGGTAGACATAACTGAAAACTGTCTCCTCTGTAGTGATGGCAATCCAAAATTGAATTCACTTCCTATAGCCTTAGCTATGTTGCGTTATCTTTTCCAGGATTTCCCTGCTCACTTTGTTTCCTAATTCTTTTCCTTTATTGTTTATTACAGGATATTGAATATAGCTCCCTGAGTATACAGTAGGACCCTGTTGTTTATTTTACACATAGTGGTTTTTATCTGGTAATTCCAAACTCCTCATTTACCCCTCCAGCACCCTCTTTCCTCTTTAGTAATTGTAAGTTTGTTTTCAATATCATGAGTCTGTCTCCATTTTATAAATAAGTTCATTTGTGTCATGTTCTAGATTCCATATAAGTGCTATCATATGGATTTGTCTTTCTCTTTCTGACTGGCTTCATTTAGTATGGTAATCTCTAGGTCTACCCATGGAATGCTACAGATGGCATTATTTCATTCTTTTTATGGTTGAATAGTACTCCATTGTATGTACGTATATGTATGTATGCATGTATCAGGCTTCCCTGTGGCTCAGTGGTAAAGAATCTTCCTGCAAAGCAGGAGACACAGGAGACGTAGGGTTCAGTCCCTGAGTTGGGAAGATGCCCTGGAGGAGGGCATGGCAACCCACTCTAGCATTCTTGCCAGGAAAATTCCATGGACAGAGGAGCTTCGTGGGCTCCAGCCCATAGGGGTCACAAAGAGTCAGACACAACTAAGTGACTGTGCGTACACACACACACACACACACACACACACACGTAATACCTTCTTTACCCATTCATCTGTCCACGGACATTTAGGTTGTTTCCATTACTGGCTTTTGTGAATAGTGCTGCTATGAACATAAGGGTGTATGCATCTTTTGAATTATAGTTTTCTCTGGATATATGCCCAGGAGTGGGATTGCGGGATTATATGGCAACTCTATTTTTAGTTTCTTGAGGAACTGCCATGCTGTTTTCCATAGTGGCTGCAACAATTTACATTCCCAGGAACATTATAGAAGGGTTCCCCTTTTTCCACATCCTCTCCAGCATTTGTTCTTTTCAGACTTTTAATGATGGCCATTCTGATTGACGTGCCGTGGTATCCCCTCACATTAACGCAGCTGTGGTTGCCCAAACTGTTTTTCTAGCAAGAAAGCCTGCAGATTTCAGCTGCCAAGTAGGCCAAACTGGGGTTTATTCTGGGCCTAAGCATTACAAAATGGAATACTCAACTAGGGCTTTCTTCCAAATGTGAGAATCTACTTGCTTTTGGCCACTCTCCAGTGCATTCAAGTAGTTATTTATTTATTTAATGGTCTAGCATTTATAATTGTTTTTTGCGAAAATAGATAGAGTCTTCTAATAGGAGCTATTATGGTACAGTGGAATAGAGCTTCCTCTCAAATTTAAGTTTAAACAGCTATTATTTTATTTATCAGTAAAATTTAGTACGTTCTGCTTTATTGACTATGCCAAAGCCTTTGACTGTGTGGATCACAATAAACTGTGGAAAATTCTGCAAGAGATGGGAATACCAGACCACCTGATCTGCCTCTTGAGAAATTTGTATGCAGGTCAGGAAGCAACAGTTCGAACTGGACATGGAACAACAGACAGGTTCCAAATAGGAAAAGGAGTTCGTCAAGGCTGTATATTGTCATCCTGTTTATTTAACTTCTATGCAGAGTACATCATGAGAAACGCTGGACTGGAAGAAACACAAGCTGGAATCAAGATTGCTGGGAGAAATATCAATAACCTCAGATATGCAGATGACACCACCCTTATGGCAGAAAGTGAAGAGGAACTCAAAAGCCTCTTGAAGAAAGTGAAAGTGGAGAGTGAAAAAGTTGGCTTAAAGCTCAACATTCAGAAAATGAAGATCATGGCATCTGGTCCCACCACTTCATGGGAAATAGATGGGGAAACAGTGGAAACAGTGTCAGACTTTATTTTTCTGGGCTCCAAAATCACTGCAGATGGTGACTGCAGCCATGAAATTAAAAGACACTTACTCCTTGGAAGGAAAGTTATGACCAACCTAGATAGCATATTCAAAAGCAGAGACATTACTTTGCCAACAAAGGTTCGTCTAGTCAAGGCTATGGTTTTTCCTGTGGTCATGTATGGATGTGAGAGTTGGACTGTGAAGAAGGCTGAGCGCCGAAGAATTGATGCTTTTGAACTGTGGTGTTGGAGAAGACTCTTGAGAGTCCCTTGGACTGCAAGGAGATCCAACCAGTCCATTCTGAAGGAGATCAGCCCTGGGATTTCTTTGGAAGGAATGATGCTAAAGCTGAAACTCCAGTACTTTGGCCACCTCATGCGAAGAGTTGACTCATTGGAAAAGACTCTGATGCTGGGAGGGATTGGGGGCAGGAGGAGAAGGGGACGACAGAGGATGAGATGGCTGGATGGCATCCCTGACTCGATAGACGTGAGTCTCAGTGAACTCCGGGAGTTGGTGATGGACAGGAAGGCCTGGCGTCCTGTGATTCGTGGGGTCGCAAAGAGTCGGACACGACTGAGCGACTGATCTGATCTGATCTGAGAGTCTGGCATTTAAAGCCATCTACTCCCTGTTGTGGAATAGGCAATATGCAAAAAAAAAAAAAAAAGAAAATGGCTATGTGAGAGAAGTTTTACTTGTATCATCTGCTATACAATTACAAACTAGGTTCTAGAAATGACAGTTGGTGAAAAAAGTAACTTTTGCATTTTAACCTGTTCGTATTTTTGTACCACTTTTAATTTGGGGACCCTAAATGAGAATATTCTTAGTGATTTTTATGATTCTAAAAATACATACTTATTAAAAATAAAGAGAGACAAAAATAATTCAATCAAAATAAAAAAGTATAAAGGATTGAAAATCACCAACATTTTACCAGAGATAACCCATTTACAACTTGTTAAGCATCCTTCTCTACAAATCTCCATACATAAAACCCACTGATACTTGTGCTATTTACTTGTTTTTTCAGTTTGACAATATATCATTAATAAGGTCAACATCAGTAATAAGTTCTACATAAAATAGCCTATATATTTTAATTTTAAAACTCTATGGATAAATATTTATGCTGCTTTTAGTTTTTCATGTCTCTTAACAACACTATTATGAATTTTCTAACTGAAAGTCATTGGGTTAGAAGAAAAGGTAATAGAAAGGAACAGACATACAGGCAAGACAGACCTGGGTGCCTGTTTCAGTTTTTGTCAACTTATTGGCTTTGAGTCCACAGGCAAGTTACTGAAACTCTTTGAAAGCTGGACCACTGTCAAGGGGAGTAAAGTAAATGAGAACATGAAAAACATCTTTTATAAATCTGGGTTTTATTTTATTCTAGCCTGACTATAGCCAGGGTAGGTAAATAATTGGACATTGATAACATATATTATATAATTTATTTAATTCTATTTAAAAGTCTCCTTAACAAAAGTATCTCAAAACAATTTTATTCACTAATATTTAGCCATATTGGAATATAAAACATTTGATTTTCAATGACTTTAATAGTAATAACCATTACTGTGGTTTAGTTTTCAACGAGGATATCAGTGGTAAAAAATATTTTTAAAATGTTACAATATAATTTACATGTCTATTAATAAAGAATAGCAGAGGAAATTCATTTTAGTAAGGTTAAATAAAGTATAGTATTTGGGTGGAATTTTTGCCAAATGTCTGTGTAAAGATATTATGTAATAATTAGTAAGAAAAATAATAGAACATTGATCTATCTACAGGCTGCAAAAAATAGCAGAAAGAGAGGTAGGCTTAAACCATCTTTTCAAAGAGAGCCAAGAACTGTTCCTTTTACTGGAGCAGATTGTTCTGATCTTGAGAGGAAAATTACCTACTCCACACTGCACAATGGTAAGGCTAGGTCTGTTTTTTCTTAAGGGACTAAATGATCAGAAATATGGTAGAGAGAAAACCTGCAGCAATTTGATATCTCTGATATTTTAAAATGTGTTTTTTTTCCATCATTTCTCTGGGATGCCCTTATCACCTGAAGAGAAGGTAACAGGAAAAAGTTTCTCAGTTAGAAACTGAGACGGACAGACAGAAATCATCAACAGTGAACAAACCAGACAAAAACACTAAACTGATCGGGTTGGGAAATGAATAAATTTTCAGTTTTGGGTTCTTTACCCATATGCCTTAAAGATCCTCAACATTCTTTATTCCTCCTAAATATAATTTTTTTCCCATTTAATTCCTTAGCTCAGGGATTGGCATTATTTTCTATGAAGTTGCCGAAGCTTAAAACCTGAATCGATCTATTTGTACTCCTCACTTCTCAAGTCTACATGGATCATGTCACATAGGTGTCATTTACTATGTGTTTACCATGTACCAGGCACTGTATACTTTATAAATATTTTATCCTCACAATAACAACAGCAGGTTTTTTAATCCAACAAAGGTAGGTTTGTTTTATCCGTATTTTAAGGAAAGCACAGAATGGTTAAGATATGGTTACAATCCAATTAACACAGAGTCTGTTTTATTAAACACTGTGGTGTACCTCCCATGCTTTCCATGACCCTTGCAAAAACACGAGCCTTCCCTTTATCACCATTCATCTAGATTGGTACAGAGCATCCAAAGTGTTTTGCCTCTGTGCCTCCTTCCAGTTCATTTTGGTAAGGATAGCAAACTCTCCGAAATATACCTGAAACTGTCTTTGTTTCAGAATCTTTGAAAGTTTCCCTCCCTAAGACATACAAATAATTTACAATGTGACTACAACTGAACATTCCAGAGTCATCTCCTAAAGTTATTTTTAATAATCCCTTGACTTCAAACACACTTGCTTTTCTCAAAAACACTGTTTATTCAGTACTGTCTTTGCTAACATTGTGTTTGTTTTTGCTATAGAAGCCCTTCTCATCCTATTCGACCTGAAGAAATTCTTTATCCTCTAAGCCAGAATTAGTCACTGTTTTTTTCTGTGCTCTAAAGAATTTTTAATATATATTTAATAGAAAAACTACATTTTATAATGAATAAGACTGTCCCTTGTACCAGACATTAAATGTCTTCAGGATCATTCATTTAATCCACAAATATTTACTCATTAATTATAACTGACTTACATTAAAGTAATATCTATTCATCAGAGACACTTTTAAGAGAGTAAAAAGGGAAGCAACAGAGTATGAGAATAAATGTGCAATACACATATCAAACAAAGGACTCATACAGAATATACAAGGAATGCCTACTAATAGATAAGAAAACACATTTACCCTAAGTTTTAAAACATGAAACACATGAACAGTCACTTCACAAAAGAGGATATCCAAATGGCCAATAAATATATGAAAATATGCTCAACAACATTAGTAATCAGAGTAATACATATATTTGAATAATTTTGGGTCAGTCTCTGAAATGGTTAAAATGAAAAGATTGACAATACTAAATGTTAGTGAGAATATGAAGTTAGGAGTTCTCCAGTAGTCTCCTACATTGCAGGGGGATTTTTTTTTAATGCCTGTGACCCCAGGGAAGCCCCCTAAAATGCTGAAGAGAATATAAATTCATCATGTATTAGGGAAAATGGCAGAATCGAGTAAAATCATTCATTTATATACCCTATGATCCAGTACCTCTAGATCATATCTAGCTTGTCTATTAAGTGTATATCTAATGAGATTATGTGTACCTATATACATCAAAAGACATATTCAAGATTGTTTATTACAGCATTATTTATAAGAGCTGTTACTTGGAAATTACCCAAATTCCCTTCATCGTAAGAATGGATAACTAAATTATACATTCAATATAACAAAAACACAAAAATTAACCATTGCTATACAGGTAAAAATAATTCATGGTGATAGAAATCAGACAGTAATTACATTTGAGAAGAGGTAAGGTGTAATGATTGGAACTGAGTATCGGGAGATTTCTGTGATGTTATGATATTTTCTTTATCTGTGGTGGTTATTCAGATGTGTTATCTGTGATAATTAAACAAGCTTTACACTTATGATTTTATGTCTTTTGTGTACAACTCATATAAAATATTATACATCATTAAAAGGTGTACTTTAGGAAAAAGAACCCAAACAAAAGCTATGAAACTGGATGAGATAACCAAGTTTAAATACAGAAGAAACAAATGTCAAATAAATTATTATTAAATAAATGAATGGGTAAATCAGAGATTTAATGAAATTTAAGAACAGCAATCCAAATAAGAAAAGGGATATCAGAAAGTAACACATATTGAAGTAAACATTTCCTAAGTCAGTTTGATATATTCACGTAAGTAGATCAGATAAATATTGTGTTGTATCTACACTACTACTAATGCTCGTTATCATAAAAGAATCTGGACTCTGGGTCTGAATCTAACTTCCGCACTATTTGCTGTGTGACTTTGGACATTCTTAATGCTTTTGCCTCACGTTTCTCACTTATGAATAGGAACAAGAAGAATACCCACTTTATATGTTTGTTATGAGGATTAAAATCAGTTAGTTGTTTTAAAGTAACTGCCACAGTGTTTGACACATTGATCGTTAAACAAACAAACCAGTTCAGTTCAGTTCAGTTGCTGAGTCACATCTGACCCTTTGCAGCCCCATGGACTGCAGGCACGCTATGCCTCCATGTCCATCACCAACTTCTGGAGTTTACTCAAACTCATATCTATCGAGTTACTGATGCAATCTAACTATCTCATCCTCTGGTGTCCCCTTCTCCTCCCACCTTCAATCTTTCCCAGCATCAGGGTCTCTTCTAAGGAGTCGCATCAGGTGGCCAGCATATTGGAGCTTCAGCATCAGTCCTTCCAATGAATATTCGGGACTTATTTCCTTTAGGATTGACTGGTATGATCTCTTTGCAGTCCAAGGGTCTCTCAGAGTCTTCTCCAACACCACAGTTCCAAAGTATCAATTCTTCAGAGCTCAGCAATTTTTATGGACCAACTCTCATATCCATACATGACTACTGGAAAAACCATAGCCTTGACGAGACAGACCTTTGTTGGAAAAGTTATGTCTCTGGTTTTTAATATGCTGTCTCGGTTGGTCGTAACTTTTCTTTCAAGGAGCAAGTGTCTTTTAATTTCATGGCTGCAGTCACCATCTGCAGTGACTTTGGAGCCCAAGAAAATAAAGTCTGTCACTGTTTCTCCATCTATTTGCCATGAAATGATGGGACCAGATGCCATGATCTTAGTTTTCAGAATGTTGAATTTTAAGCTAACTTTTTCACTCTCCTCTTTCACTTCCATCAAGAGGCTCTTTAGTTCTTCACTTTCTGCCATAAGGGTGGTGTCATCTGCATATCTGAGGTTATTGATATTTCTCCCAGCAATCTTGATTCCAGCTTGTGCTTCATCCAGCCCAGCATTTCTCATGATGTGCTCTGCATATAAGTTAAATAAGCAGGGTGACAATATACACCCTTGACATACTCCTTTTCCGATTTGGAACCTGTCTGTTGTTCCATGTCCAGTTCGAACTGTTGCTTCCTGACCTGCATACAGATTTCTTAGGAGGCAGGTAAGGTGGTCTAGTATTCCCATCTCTTTCAGTATTTTCCACAGTTTGTTGTGATGCACATAGTCAACGAATTTGGCACAGTCAATAAAGCAAAAGTAGATGCTTTTCTGGAACTCTCTTGCTTTTTCAATGATATAATGGATGTTGGCAATTTGATCTCTAATTCCTCTGCCTTTTCTAAATCTGGCTTGAAAACATCTGGAAGTTCATGGTTCATGTACTGTTGAAGCCTGACTTGGAGAATTTTGAGCATTAGTTTCCTAATGTGTGCTGCTGCTAAGTCGCTTCAGTCGTATCCGACTCTGTGCGACCCCAGAGACAGCTGCCCACTAGGCTCCCCCGTCCCTGGGATTCTCCAGGCAAGAACACTGGAGTGGGTTGCCATTTCCTCCTCCAATGCATGAAAGTGAAAAGTGAAAGTGGAGTCACTCAGTCATGTCCGACTCCTAGCGACCCCATGGACTGCAGCCTAACAGGCTCCTCCATTCATGGGATTTTCCAGGCAAGAGTACTACATTGCCTTCTCCTAATGTGAGATGAGTGCAATTGTGCCGTAGTTTGAACATTCTTTGGCATTGCCTTTCTTTGGGATTGGAATGAAAACTGACCTTTTCCAGTTCTGTGGCCAATGCTGAGTTTTCCAAATTTGTTGGCATAATGAGTGCAGCATTTTCACAGTATCATCTTCTAGGATTTGAAATAGCTCAACTGGAATTCCATCACCTCCACTAGCTTTGTTCGTGGTGATGCTTCCTAAGGCCCACTTGACTTTGCATTCCAGGATATCTGGCTCTAGGTGAGTGATGATACCATCGTTATTATCTGGGTCATGAATCTTTTTTGTATAGTTCTTTTGTGTATTCTTGCCACCTCTTCTTAATATCTTCTGCTTCTGTTAGATCCATACCATTTCTGTCCTTTATTGTGCTCATCTTTGCATGAAATGTTCCCTTGGTATCTCTAATTTTCTTGAAGAGATCTCTAGTCTTTCCCATTCTATTGTTTTCCTCTATTTCTCTGCATTGATCAGTGAGGAAGGCTTTCTTATCTCTCCTTTCTGTTCTTTGGAACTCTGCATTCAAATGGGTATATCTTCTCTTTTCTCATTTGCCTTTCACTTTTTTTTTTTTTCACAGCTATTTCTAAGGCTTCCTCAGACAACCATTTTGCCTTTCTTTTTCTTGGGATGGTTTTGATCCCTGCCTCCTATACAATGTCAGGAACGTCCGTCCATTGTTCTTCAGGCACTCTGTCTGTCAAATCTAATCCCTTGAATGTATTTGTCACTTCCACTGTATGATTGTAGGGATTTGCTTTAGGTCATGCCTGAACCATCTAGTGGCTTTCCCTACTTTCTTCAATTTAAATCTGAATTTGGTAATAAGGAATTCATGATCTGAGCCACTATCAGCTCCAGGTCTTGTTTTTGCTGACTGTATAGAGCGTCTCCATCTTTGGCTGCAAAGAATATAATGAATTTGATTTCGGTATTGACCATCTGGTGACGTCCATGTGTAGAGTCTTCTCTTGCATTGTCGGAAGAGGGTGTTTGCTATGACCAGTGCATTCTCTTGGAAGAACTCTATTAGCCTTTGCCCTGCTTCATTGTGTACTCCAAGGCCAATTTTCCCTGTTACCTCAGGTATTTCTTGACTTCCTACTTTTGCATTCCACTCCCGTATAATGAAAAGGACATCTTTTTTGGGTGTTAGTTCTAGACGGTCTTGTAGGTCTTCATAAAGTCATTCAACTTCAGCTTCTTCAGCATTACTGGTTGGGGCACAGACTTGGATGACTGTGATACTGAATGGTTTGCCTTGGAAATGAACAAACAGATCATTCTGTCATTTGAGATTGCATCCAAGTACTGCATTTTGGACTCTTGTTGACTATGATGGCTACTCCATTTCTTCTAAGGGATTCTTGCTCACAGTAGTAGATATAATGGCAAAATGATTTGATTTTGTGAGTTCATGTTACTAAGATCAGATCAGTTGCTCAGTCGTGTCCTACTCTTTGCGACCCCATGAATCGCAGCACACCAGGCCTCCCTGTCCATCACCAACTCCCGGAGTTCACTCAGACTCACATCCATCGAGTCAGTGATGCCATCCAGCCATCTCATCCTCTGTCGTCCCCTTCTCCTCCTGCCCCCAATCCCTCCCAGCATTAGAGTCTTTTCCAATGAGTCAATTCTTCGCATGAGGTGGCCAAAGTATTGGAGTTTCAGCTTCAGCATCAGTCCTTCCAAAGAAATCCCAGGGCTGATCTCCTTCAGAATGGACTGGTTGGATCTCCTTGCAGTCCAAGGGACTCTCAAGAGTCTTCTCCAACACCACAGTTCAAAAGCATCAATTCTTCGGCGCTCAGCCTTCTTCACAGTCCAACTCTCACATCCATACATGACCACAGGAAAAACCATAGCCTTGACTAGACGAACCTTTGTTGGCAAAGTAATGTCTCTGCTTTTGAATATGCTATTTAGCTTGGTCATAACTTTCCTTCCAAGGAGTAAGTGTCTTTTAATTTCATGGCTGCAGTCACCATCTGCAGTGATTTTGGAGCCCAGAAAAATAAAGTCTGACACTGTTTCTGCTCTTTCCCCATCTATTTCCCATGAAGTGATGGGACCGGATGCCATGGTCTTCGTTTTCTGAATGTTGAGCTTTAAACCAAATTTTCACTCTCCACTTTCATTTTCATCAAGAGGCTTTTGAGTTCCTCTTCACTTTCTGCCATAAGGGTGGTGTCATCTGCGTATCTGAGGTTATTGATATTATTCCCGGCAATCTTGATTCCAGCTTGTGTTACTTCCAGTCCAGCGTTTCTCATGATGTACTCTGCATAGAAGTTAAATAAACAGGATGACAATATACAGCCTTGACGAACTCCTTTTCCTATTTGGAACCAGTCTGTTGTTCCATGTCCAGTTCGAACTGTTGCTTCCTGACCTGCATACAGATTTCTCAAGAGGCAGATCAGGTGGTCTGGTATTCCCATCTCTTGCAGAATTTTCCACAGTTTATTGTGATCCACACAGTCAAAGGCTTTGGCATAGTCAAGAAAGCAGAAATAGATGTTTTTCTGGAACTCTCTTGCTTTTTCGATGATCCAGCGGATGTTGGCAATTTGATCTCTGCTTCCTCTGCCTTTTCTAAAACCAGCATGTTACTAAAGTTCATTTAAATCAGTAAACTGAAAAACTTCTAGATACAGTAACAGTGTTTCATAAAAAGTAGTGGAAGGATTCATTCAGCAAACAAACAGATTTTCTATAACCTAGTAATAATCATTTAAAAATACAATGTAAGTATTCTGCTTTTGGGTAGAGTGCAGGAGATGACAGCAGGTCAATACTTAACACCATAATGAGTAGAATCAATCAAGTAATTACCAAAATCCTACTTTTATAGACAGCAAGGAGCTTCAGACCAATAAACTAGACAAAATAAAATTCTATGAGGAAAGTTTTCTAAGTTAAAATATAATCTCTGGCTTTTCCACCCACCCATTTCCACTGAGGGTATTTGCTGATTTTGGTCATAGGGCTGACCATCAGCGTTTCCAGGCAGAGAACTTTTGTTGGGATTTAAAGAAACCAGAAAGCTATTAGACATTTAGAAATTGGAAACTTGAATAGACTTAAACAAATGGCTGTTTTTTCCCTGGGAGCAATTGTGGATTGCAGTGCTGTACACAAGTCTGTGAGGCTAGACAAAAATCTATTGAAAGGCAGAGGACAATCTTTTGCATTCTTCAAAGATCTGCTAGGGAAGTAAGCCTGACCAAAGAACAATGAAACTTGCCACTTCAAGATATTTGCCAGTGTTTGAGGCTTATATTGGTTAGGCTGGAGGCAAGAGAGACAGGCTAGAATATAAGACTATTAAAGGTAAGTCTCCTACAGCGACAGGAAGGAATGGATGAAAACCCACCATATTCTCCATCCAGCTCTAACCCAGCGAAATTTCTGACTGAATTGGAGTGATCACTTCCTCTTATATTCTGCCTGTTGGCAGAACTGAAGACATTATGATGGATGATAAATCATCTGTAACCAATATGGTTCTTTTACAAACAAAAATAGATTCATTGGGAAAATATTATAAAAGTTTAGTGATTTCGTTTGCAAATACAAATAAATTTATACACATGAATTACAAATGGATTAAAGTTAATATTTAAATATCTCTATTTTAAACAAATTCACCCAAGTGGCAATATAAATTGGCACAACTACCTTAGAAAACAGTCTGTGATTTCATCCAGAAAATATATATTACTGAAACTCAGGAATTTCATTCCTCAGTGTATACTTCAGTGAAACTCTTACATATATTTTTATAAGACTATTATAGCATCAGTTGTCTTAATAGCTCCAAGTGGAAATAAGTTGAACGTCCATCAACAGAAGGAGGTCTCAATAATTTGTGGCACAATGTACTATTTTACAGCAAAAAATAAAACAAAACAAAACAGTCCCCCTAAAACCTTAGCTATAGACAACAACAGGATGAATCTCACAGCATCGAGAAAGAGAAGCAAGGCACAATAGATTGTATTCAATTCATATAAAGTTCAAAGAGAAACAAAAATAAATTATAATATTTATGGATGCATAACATATATAGTAAAACTAAATAAAAGCAAGGAACTGATAATGATAAAAATTCAGAATATTGGGTGGAAGAGATAGTTGTGATTGGGCCAAGAATGTGTTTGCTCTTTATCCCTTAAGGCTTTGGCCAAGCATCTATTCACTCTGAGGTGATTTACTATAATTAATAAATGTATGCTTAATTCAAACTATGTATGAATTAAATAATGATTTCTAGTACTAGAAACATTGTAAAAGTCTACAACATCTGACAAAAATTGAATTATGCTTCATCAACCAATCATATCCTTTTCAGAGTAAATATACAGATGGTGGCTCAGATGGTAAAGAATCTGCCTGCAATGTGGGAGACGCAACTTCGAACCCTGGGTTGGGAAGATCTAGGATGGGAAGATCCCTTGGAGAAGGCAATGGGTAATTATTCCAGTATTCTTGCCTAAAAAATTCCAAGGACAGAGGAGCCTGGTGAGCCACAGTCCGTGGCCTTGCAAAGAGCTGGACACAACTAAGAAAGTAACATTTCACTTTCCTACAGATGCATATTGATTTACACATGGTATACTATGGAGAGTATAGTTCAAATTTGAACATAATTGTACTATTTAGATTTAAATTACTCATACATTAGCCAAGTAAAATAAACACTACTACCAGATGTTTCACATTACCTCTAAACAAAACAAAAGGAAAATACTAATGCTGCCAAAGAATGCTGACAAGATATTTTATGACAATTTTTCTTCCAACACTTTTGAAAGGAAGAATCAGTTTCACAGTTTTTTATGCCTCAGGCCTCAAATTCTCTGAAGTTGTTTTAGATGTAATAACAGGAACTGATGGGAAAAAAAATCACTTATTATATGTCATCCATGAATCATGCTTTTTTTCCCCAAGGAATCTCTTCAGGAATAACTGTCATAATTCTAGAATTTAAAAAAATCATAATAAAAAACTACTTTTTTAGAGAAAAAGTCACTACTAAAAATAGGCAACATTTCTGCTTATTAATTAAACTAATAAAAGAGTATATTTATCCTCTGTTTCTAGGATGGACCTTCCACAAAGCAACAATTTTGGTCCACTACTAAGATTTCATATAACTCTTTTAGGTAATTCCATTTAGTAGCATGGCTCAACTAACTTTTGTATAATGACAAAATCTCAGTATCAACTGAAAGATGGAATTATCTTTCTTTTGAGTTACAGGCTGATTAACATAAGGTCACTTACGAAGAACCTCAAATTCAGTAAGTCCAAAACTTATCCCACTTGCTCTCAAACATTCCTTTTTCCTCTCCTCCTTAGATTAACAGCAACACAATCTACTTAGATTCCCATGCCAGAAACCTGAGTCAATCTTTCCACTTTCCCTTAGATATTCAATAAATCACCAAGTACAGTTGATTCTATTTTCTTAAATAATATTTCTTGAATATGAGTTGTTTTTCTTCAACCTCATGGCCATGCCTTAGTTCAAGTCTCAATCACTGCCTATATTCCTGCAACCTGGTTTCCTTCCTTATAAATGGAACCTTTCTTCTCCACTGAAATAAGATCTCTCATTTATCAAAATAAAGTCATCACCCCGATTATGCCACTTTCTTTCTTAAAATCACATAATGGCACTTGATAGTTTTCAGTTTCTTAACATGGCATAAAGGTTCATTGCCAGTCCTACATCTCAACAGTCTTTATTTTATACCCTATGATCTGGTGTCATATTATCTCCTTTTTATGATTTCACAAATGCCTCTGCTTCTATATAGAATTTCAATTTGCTCAGTATACCTCTTAGAAAGATTTTGCTGATTATCTTTTTTGAACAAGTGTCCTACCTATATATTCCATAGAATATTTTCTTCACCTTTATCATTTAACACATATTGCAATTATAACTGGAGAAGGCAATGGCACCCCACTCCAGTACTCTTGCCTGGAAAATCCCATGGACGGAGGAGCCTGGTAGGCTGCAGTCCATGGGGTCGCTAGGAGTCAGACACGACTGAGCGATTTCACTTTGACTTTTCACTTTCATGCATTGGAGGAGGAAATGGCAACCCACTCCAGTGTTCTTGCCTGGAGAATCCCATGGACAGAGGAGCCTGATGGGCTGCTGTCTATGGGGTCGCACAGAGTCGGACACGACTGAAGCGACTTAGCAGCAGCAGCAGCAATTGTAAGAGCACCTTTAAGCATCACAAAAAATTAATTCAACAAGCTCAGTTTTATTAATTCCTATTTTATCTTTTGAAAAATGAGGGATCTGGATTAGACTTAAGGTTCTTCCCAGCTAAACTATTTTATGAATTTATATCAAGTTGGAAAGAGTCTCTTTACATGCCTGACTTTTCTCCCCAACTTTCTGCTAGAATGTAACCATGGTATTAATTCCTGATGTTGCCCATACAAAACACCTGAGATACTGAAAGTAACAGAATATAACATAAAGATTAATGAATTTAACTTATTTAAAAATAATGTAATCAATTGAAGAACTATTTACTAACAGCTTGAATTTATTGAAATTGATTTAGAAAAGTGTGATCAAATCAAAGTTAACAATTTGTTAAGATCTTTACATATCATTGTTAACAGTGTAACTCAGTCTTGTTTATCCTTGACTACTGCTATCCAGTTGTTAAATTTTATTCATGGAAAAGATAGTAAGTTCAGTTCTCATTAGATTTTAAACTGCTTTTAGAGAAGGGCCACACGTTATGCAAGAATACTAATAATCCACAGAATTTAGTAAGATGTAAAGACAGAAAAATGTGACTATGCTGTAATATTCAAAGAGTAAGGTCAATTTTTCAGTTATTGTACTGTTAATTTTAAATTGAAATTGGCCTACTGTGTTATCAAAGGAGCCAGAAAAATTTATTAGAAGACTAATATTATTTACAACTGGTGAGAGACAGTAAGAAAAAGAAATTAAAATGATAAAGAAATACTTTATGCACAATAATGCTTATATACAGTGCCTTCTTAAGTAAATTTTCAATGAGTTTTACAAGAAAGGGTTCCTTTTTTGATTTTCCTACCATGTATTGATGATGGTAGATGAAATCTGATGATGATTATCTGATATGCATATTTTAATTCAAACAGAATAACTGGGAGTTAAATGATATCCCAACACAAGTAAAGATTCAATAGTATAAAGAAAAGACAATTTGTTGCCCACCTTCCCTCCAAGATACTAAGTTTTTGTAGAGGTGAAAAATGCCATACTATACCTTGATTTCTTCTATTTCATCTGGTACTATCTTGTATGCTGATATAGTCCCACCCAACCTGAAATTAGGAGAAAAAAATACTCTCAAAACCAGCAACAGTGTATTAAAAATATGGACTATTTTTGCCATTAGCAGCCGAGTGCCACCAGTAATTGCCCATTACCCACCCCAATAACTATGGAGGAGAAAAACAACCATTTTGTACTCAGGTTTCCCATATAGTAGTTTAAAAAGACAGATAATAAATGACTACTGAAGGAGGAAACATAAGTTAGATTTTTAACCATAATTAAGCTTCTCTTATTGATGGTTTTTATGATGCTCAAACTGCCACTTTGATTAATAGATTCTGTCACAACTAAGATGTATCAAGAACAGTATCTGACATGTCTGTTTTCATGGCATCATGAAACACAGCTAGGTTTAAAATACTTATACCATCAGTATTCTACAGCACTGCACTCAGGTAGACTGATTCCAAATTTCATGTTATTTTCCTTACAACATTCTGCTTTCCTGA
This sequence comes from Bos javanicus, assembly GCF_032452875.1. Classification (NCBI taxonomy): domain Eukaryota; kingdom Metazoa; phylum Chordata; class Mammalia; order Artiodactyla; family Bovidae; genus Bos; species Bos javanicus. The sequence continues at coordinate 78,303,209 of NC_083877.1, read as the reverse complement.
CTCAAGAAAGGACAATGCTAGAAGTAGCAGTAGAGTAATTTACTCTAGTCAATATGTGGAAGTATTACATTGGCAGTAACAGTGGTAGTCATAGCAATAATACTACAGTTAGTAGTATACTGAGTATTTACTATATGCCAAACACTCAATTGTCAGGTTTTACGTGGTTTTTTTTTTTTTTCTCATTTAACTCTAATAAATTATAATAAGGATTATGAAAAAATGAGACAAGCAATTTTTGAAAGTCTCACAGCTAGAAATGGCAGACTGGGCTTAAGATAAGCAGTCCTATCTTCCAAAAATTGATAAGCAGATTCTTAAATTCATATGGCAATTTAAGGGACACAGAATAATCAATCTTGAAAAGATGAAAGTTGGAGGATTTATATTTTCTGATATCAAGTTACTAAAGAGCTACAATAATCAAGACAATGTGGAGCTGGCATAAGAATAGACATACAAAGCAACAGAGTACAACTGAAAGTCTGGAAACAAATATCACATTGACGATCAACTAGCTTTTGTTTTCCTTTTATTTTATTGTAATTTACTTTTTGCTTATTAAATAAATTTTATTTTACTGTAAATATTGTAATTTGAAATTTTAACCATTTTTAAGTGTACAATTAAATGATAAATAATGGGCAACCATCAGTACTATCTATTTCTAAAACTTACCCATTACATAAACAGAAACTCTATTTAAAAAAAAAAACACAAAAAAACAGAAACTCTATAATCATTAAGGAATAACTTCTCATTTTCTCCTACCCCCATTTCCTGGTAACTACTAACCAACTTTGTCTTTACGAATTTGACTACTCTAGGAAACTCACAAAGAGAAATCATACAATACTTGTCCTTTTGTGTCTGGAAAATGTTACCCTGCCTTGTTTTCAAGCTTCATCCACACTGCAGCACTGTATCAGAACTTCATTCCTTTTTTATGACCGTATAATTTCCACTGTATGTATATACCATATTTATTTATCCATTCATCTGTTAATGGAAACTTAGATTGCTTCAATTTTTTGGCTACTGTAAACAATACTGCAATAAACATTAGCATACAATATCCGAATCTCTCTCTCCAGTTCTTTTGGATATTTACCTAGGAGGTGGAACTGCTCAATCATATAGTAATTCCAAGTTGAGCATTTGAAAAGACCACCAAACAGTTTTCTGAAGTGGCTGTACAGATTTTATTCATACATTACCACCAAGAATGCATGAGGGTTCCAATTTATCCACATCTTCATCAATATTTGTTATTCTATTTTTTTTAATGGCTACCCTAATGGGTATAAAGGAGAAGGCAATGGCAACCCACTCCAGTACTCTTGTCTGGAAAATCCCATGGACGGAGGAGCCTGGTAGGCTGCAGTCCATGGGGTCGCACAGAGTCAGACACGACTGAAGCGACTTAGCAGCAGCAATGTGTATAAGGGCTTCCCTGGTGGCTCAGAGGTTAAAGCATCTGGCTGCAATGTGGGAGACCTGGGTTTGATCCCCGGGTTGGGAAGATACCCTGGAGAAGGAAATGGCAACCCACTCCAGTATTCTTGCCTGGAGAATCCCATGGACGGAGGAGCCTGGTGGGCTACAGTCCACGGGGTCGCAAAGAGTCAGACACGACTGAGCCGACTTCACTTTCACTTTCAATGGGTATAAAGTATCTTTTCGTATTCTTATTGGCCACTTGTGTCTCTTATCTAAAGAAATAACAATTCAAGTGCTCTGACAATTTTTTAATTGGGTTTTCTTTTTTGCTGGTGAGCTGTAGGAGTTTTTTTTTTTTTTTATGTATTCTGGATATTAAACCCGTATCTAAGATATTATTTCCAGATATTTTCTCTCATTCTGTAGGTTGTCTTTTATTTTCTTGATAATAGACTTTGATGCACCAAAACTTTTAATTTTGGTGAAGTCCTGTTTATGTACTTTTTTCTTTTATTGCTCACCTTACTGGTGTAATGCATAAGAATCAATTGCCAACTCCAATGTCTTGAAGGTTTATTACTACATTTTCTTGAAAGTGTTTTATTATTTTAGTGCTTCTATTTAGGGTACTGATCCATATTGAGTTAATCTTTGTATATGGCACGAGATACCATTTTAAGTTAATTCTTTTCCATGTAGAAATCCAATCATTTAGCACCATTTCTTTCCCAAAGCTGTTCTCACAGCTTTGACTCAGCACCCTTGCCTAAAGTCAGTTTTCCATGGATACAGGTTTATTTCTGGATCCTTAGTTTTACACTATTGGTCTACAGGTCTGTCTGTATTTTTAGATGCTATTTTAAATGGAACAGCTTTAAATTTGTTCTTCAGATTGTTCACTGCTGATGTGTAGAAGCAAATGGTTTTCCTGTGTTGATCTTATACTCTGCAACTCTGATGAACTTGATTATTGATTTCTAGTAACTTTCTTTTGGATTCTCCAGGATTTTCTATACACAGGATCATGTTATCTATGAATAAAGATAGATTTACTTCTCACTCAACCGTCTGGATACCTTTTATGTCCTGCCTTTGTCTAAATACTCTGATTAGAACTTCCAATGTTCAGTATCAGTGGTGAAGCTTTCCATTTTTCACAATTGAATATGATGTCAGTTGTGGGATTTTCACAAATGCTTTTTATCAAGTTAAGTAGATCCCCTTCTATTTCTAGTTTTCTGAGTGTTTTTACCATGAAGAGATGCTGGATTTTTGTTAAATGTTTTCCCTGTGTCAAATGAGATGATCATCTGGTTTTTTGCCTTTCAATCTTTCTATTAATGTGGTATATTACAGTAATTAATTTTCTTATGTTGAACTACCCTTGAATCCTGGGGGTAATCTGACTTGGTCACCATGTATAATCCTTTTAATACATTGTTGGATTCAGTGCCTTAATATTTCCTTGAGTCCTCAAAAAAAAAAAAAAGGATTATACACGGTGACCAAATCAGATTAACCCAGGAATTCAAGGGTAGTACAATATAAGAAAATGTCGAACTTTCTTTGGGATTGGAATGAAAACTGACCTTTCCCTGTCTGTGGCCATCACTGAGTTTTTCAAATTTGCTGGCATATTGAGTCCAACACTTTAACAGCATCATCTTTTAGGATTTGAAATAGCTCAGCTGGAATTCTATCACCTCCACTAGTTTTGTTTGTAGTAATGCTTCCTAAGGTCCACTTGACTTCACACTTAAAGATGTCTGGCTCGAGGTGAGTGACCACACCACTGTGGTTATCTAAATTAAAATTCATTAGAAATAGAAATATTTATAGGTAATTAAAAAGTTTCTCAAAAATAGTTTGATTTTTCTCCCAAAGTCATATCTTCCTCTTCTACAGTTTTCCCCAATTTTTGTTATGATAAATGTTAATTGACCCAGTAGTGCATGTCAGAAGTGTAAAAATCTTCTAAATGTCTGTCTTTCTCAACCCCTATATAACATTCCATGGTGGCTCAGATGGTAAAGCGTCTGTCTGCCTACAATGAGGGAGACCTGGGTTAGATCCCTGGGTTGGGAAGATCTCATGGAGAAGGAAATGGCAACCCACTCCAATATTCTTGCCTGGAAAATCCCATGCAGAGAGGATCCTTGCAGGCTACGCTCCATGGGGTTGCAAAGAGTTGGACACAACTGAGTGACTTCACTTTCACTTTCACATAATTTAATGAGTCATATTTCTATTTGCCATAATTAATCTGGAAAATATTCATTCCTCAATTTTTACTTTATTACTTTAAGATTTTATTATTTCTAACCATGGTTTTACGAGTATCCTCATCATAGCTGTACAAACCTTATCTTTCCACGATGTAATTTTTGCCATGTCACATCCTAATTAATAAATGGGCAATACCTTAAGAAGTGTGACAAAAATTCCTTTTATAAACTTGACTCCTTAAGTCTATTTCTTGTTTCATTTCCTGTCACCCCTTCATAATACCTGTTTGTTACAGCCATGCCCAACTGTCAATAGTTTCATAAATGCATTATGCAACCCTTTGCTTTATGTCTCTCAATTACCTGTATCTTGAATATTCTTCTCCATCCCCAAAACTTCAAATCACCATTCAGGAATCAAATACCACTTTCAGAACACTTATACAAACTCTGGAAGCAGAAATAGGCCCCTTCTCTACTATGACTAGTGCCTTCCTCACAGCATTATAGCTATATTGTAATTATCTGCTTAGAGATCTATATTCTCCACTAGATAATGAAGGTATAGATTATATTTAAATTACTTTCTATATTTGGCAAATAGTGAGTACTTATAGTTTGAAAAATCAGCATACATTTGGTGAACGAATGAATTAGTTCAGGGGAATCAGACATATGACATTTCACCAAGATCCTCAGCAAAAATCTTTTTTCAAAGCAGTATCTCCAGACTTCTGGATCAACATGGTGAAGTAGGAAGATGTGGAAATCAACATCCTGCATGAACACATTAAAAATACATCTATATTAGTCTAGGAGGTGTGTTAAAACAGATCTTGGTTTATGGAAGAGAGTGTTCTGCCTATGTTTTCCTCTAGGAGTTTTATAGTATCCAGCCTTATATTTAGGTCTTTAATCTATTGTGAGTTTATTTTTGTGTGTGGTGTTAGGGAGTTTTCTAATTTCATTCTTTTATATGAAGCTGTCCAGTTTTTCAAGTATTACTTATTAAAGAGGCTGTCTTTTCTCCACTGTACATTCTTTGCTTCTTTTGTGATAAATTAATAGATCATAAGTGTGGGGAGTTATTTCTGGGCTTGCTATCCTGTTCCATTGATCTATAAGTTAGTTTTTATGCCAAAACCATATGGTTTTGATTACTGTAGTTTTGTAGTATAGACTGAAGTCAGGCATCTAATTCTTTCCACTCTATTTTGCTTTGGCTATTCACAGTCTTTTGAGTTTCCATACAAATTGTAAAATATTTTTGTTCTAGATCTGTGAAAAATGCCACTGGTAATTTGATAGGGATTGCATTAAGCCTGTAGATTGCTTTGGGTAGTACAGTCGTTTTCACAATATTGATTCTCCCAGTTCAAGAAAATGGTATATTTCTCCCATCTGTGCCATTTTGTTCTTAAAGTTTTCATCAGTATCTTATAGTTTTCCAAGTACAGGTCTTTTGTCTCCTTAGGTAGGTTTATTCCTAGGTATTTCATTCTTTTTCATGTGACGGTAAATGGTATTGTTTCCTTAATTTCTCTTTTACCTTCTTTACTGTTGATGAGAATGTAAACTGGCACAAACACTATGGAGAACAGTATGGAGGTTCCTTAAAACATAAAAAGAGAGCAACCATATGATGCAGCAATCCCACTCCTGGGCATATACCTGGAGAAAATCATAATTTTAAAAGGTACATGCACCCCAGTGTTCACCGCAACACTATTTTAAATAGTCAGGACATGGAAGCAACTTAAATGTCCATCAACAGAAAAATAAAGAAGATGTGTTTCATATACAATGGAATATTATATTATTCAGCCATAAAAAAGAATGAAACAGTGCCATTTGCAACAACATGGCTGGACCCAGAGACTGTCATACTGAGTTAAGTATGACAGAAAGAAAACATGGTATGATACCACTTATATATAGAATCTAAAACATGGCACAAATAAATGCATCCACAAAACAGAAATACAGCCACAGATGTAGAAAACAATCTTATGGTTACTGGGGTAAAATGGCTGGGGGGAAGGATTAACTGCTAGATTTGGATGGACATACACATAATAGTATATATAAAACAGATAACTAATAAGGACCTACTGTATAGTACAGGGACTTTCAGTCAATACTCATTTAATAGCCTATATGGGAAAAGAATCTCAAAGAGTGCATGTGTTGTTCAGTCGCTCAGTCATGTTTGACTCTTTGCGATGCCATGGACTGCAGCACGCCAGGCTTCCCTGTCCTTCACCATCTCCCAGAGTTTGCTGAAACTCATGTCCATTGAGTCGGTGATACCATCCAACCATCTTGTCCTCTGTTGTCCCCTTCTCCGCTTGCCTTTGGTCTTTCCCAGCATCAGGGTCTTTTCTAATGAGTCAGCTCTTTGCATCAGGTGGCCAAAGATGTAACCAGCTGATGTGTGTGTATATATATATATATAACTGATTCACTTTGCTGCACAATAGAAAGTAACATTGTAAATCAACTACTGTTGTTTAGTCACTAAGTCATGTTGCACTCTCTTTTGTTCTCATGGACTGTGGCCCACCAGGTTCTTCTGGGAAGAACCTGGGATTTCCCAGACAAGAATATTGGATTAGGTTGCTATTTCCTTCCTCAGGGGAGCTTCCTCACCAGGGTTTGAACCTGCGTGTCCTGTACTGCAGGCAGATTCTTTACTGTACACTCCAATTAAAAAAAAAAAAAAATTCTACATAAGGAACAATCTTCACTAAAAACTAATAAAAACTGCTATAAAGACTCCTATACAACCAAGGCTGTAAGACAGATCCACAAGAAATCACATAGCAGGAGAAGTGATCAGATCAGGCCTTGTGTCCCTGGAAGGCGACTTGGAGGAAAAGGGAGATTACAGGAGTGGAGAGTCTTCCTGAAAAGGAAGTGGTTCCAGCCACATATTGGGTGTCCCAGCCCTGGGATCTGACACAGGTAACTCCTTGGCATCTTGAGCTCTGTTGGGACTAACAGGAAGGCTGTACTCAGCATGGACCTCACTCATGGTTCACTGCTCCCACAGCAGAACAGAGAGGGATAATTAGGACTGCACAAGTGGCTACCCAGTTGCCCACAATAGCCCCAGCATGTACCCCAGCCTGAGCTGAGCCAATGCTTCAGCTTCACTTACTTTTATGTCACAGTCACACACTGGATTGAGGGTTGTGGCAACTGGAAAGAGCTGAGGTATGGATGCAGAGTTTATTCAGACCTGGGTGAGTGTCTGAGCATAGCATGGTGGGTAGTATTTACTGAGAATGGATATCAGAAGAAACCTTGATCTCTGACAGTGGCCAGACTATCACTGCCTGCATCCCGATATACATTAAGAGGCTATGTGAGCTCTGCCTGTCCTGTGGTATGGCCCTACAACAGTACAGGGTTACTGGAGACTGGGAAGGAGCATGAGGCTATGGGGGAAAAGACTAGGCCAAAATGACTTAAAAATAAATGAGGTACCTTTATAAAAGATGCTCAAAGTTTGATGCCTAAAAGCCTTTGATTAGAAACTCCCCTCTTTAATATTTATGAATAACAGCCAAGTTCACTAGGCTTAAATGGATATTTTTTAATCTCATTATTCTTCTCCATTATTTTGGTAAATGAGAAGAGTTTCTGTTCCAACTTCATCAAGGAAGGAAAAAAACTAGAATTTATAGAGAATTTATAATAAACATTATACTAGGCATTTTTACATATACTGTCTCAGTGCAGTCTCCATGTATGGTTCAGGAAGGTTAATTTGCTTAGGGATATAATCTCATGGACAGAGGAGCCTGGTAGGCTGCAGTCCATGAGGTCGCAAAGACTCGGGCAAGACTGAGCAACTAACACTACAGACAGCTAACAAAGAGAAAAGTGTCATTTACCTACATCTATCTCATTTCAATGCCCAGACCTTTTCCCCCAGATGGTGCTAGTGGTAAAAGAAACCATTTGCCAATGCAGGAGACTTAAGAGACGTGGGATTGATTCCTGTCAGGAAGACCCCTTGGAGGAGGGCACGGCAACTCTCTCCAGTATTCTTGCCTGGAGAACCCCCATGGAGAGAGGAGCCTGGCGGGCTACAGTCCATAGTGTCACAGAGTCAAACACAGCTGAAGTGATTTAGCACACATACTTGTCTGTGTCAGATAATATGTATCTTAGAATTGTTTTCATATATAAATGTTATTCTAAAGACAGTAGTCATGTATGGATGTGAGAGTTGGACCATAAAGAAAGCTAAGTGCTAAAGAATTTATGCCTTTGAACTGTGGTGTTAGAGAAGACTCTTGAGAGTCCCTTGGACTGCAAGGAGATCCAACCAGTCCATCCTAAAGGAAATCAGTCCTGAATATTCATTGGAAGGACTGATGCTGAAGCTGAAACTCCAATACTTTGGCCATCTGATACAAAGAACCGACTCATTGGAAAAGACTCTGATGCTGGGAAAGATTGAAGGTGGGAGGAGAAGGGGACAACAGAGGGTGAGATGGTTGGATGGCATCACTGACAGGATGGACATGAGTTTGAATAGGCTCCAGGAGTTGGTGATGGACAGGGAAGCTTGGCGTGCTGCAGTCCATGAGGTCACAAAGAGTTGGACACGATTGAGCAACTGAACTAAAACTGAAAGACAGAGAATGCACTTTAGACTTCAGTTCATGTAAATATTAGAAAATTAAATTATCATTAAGAATATTAACTTAAATGTATTCTTAAATTCAAACAACTCATACAGATGATCACTGGGATACAACAAGTTTTGTTATAATGACTTACAAATTAAAAGATAAATAAATTTAGAAAGAACTTAGAAAATCTTTTAAGATCTTTAACAATTTGACCTGACCAGTAGTACTTAGTATATGTGTTCAAGCCTTTATTTATAAGAATGCTGTTGCCCTTATTTGCAGTTTAATGTTTTATAATCTTATATTTAATAAACACAAGTGAAATTTCATTGCATGTATTTCACATAATACAGTTACAGTAAACACAAAGAACTCATAGATCAAATGATAATTTGCCTAGGACTAACATAAATTAATCTCTTGCTGATATGCAAAGTGTATAATCCATAATTAAATGAGACTGGAGAGCAGAATTTAAATTATCTAAAACAGAAACATCTGTGAGTCTCTTAAAGCCTTATTTACAAAGATTCTTTTGATAATGCTACTAAAATTCTGTTAATCTATTTGCTAAAATAAAATGCCCAAACACTTTTGTTCATTGATTCAATACATACTTACTACACGTGTACCCCAATGTTCATCACAGCACTGTTTATAATAGCCAAGACATGGAAGCAACCTAGATGTCCATCAGCAGATGAATGGATAAGAAAGCTGTGGTACATATACACAATGGAGTATGACTCAGCCATTAAAAAGAATACATTTGAATCAGTTCTAATGAGGTGGATGAAACTGGAGCCTATTATACAGAGTGAAGTAAGCCAGAAGGAAAAACATAAATACAGTATACTAACACATATATATGGAATTTAGAAAGATGGTAACAATAACCCAGTGTACGAGACAGCAAAAGAGACACTGATGTATAGAACAGTCTTATGGACTCTGTGGGAGACGGAGAGGGTGGGAAGATTTGGGAGAATGGCATTGAAACATGTAAAATATCATGTAGGAAACGAGTTGCCAGTCCAGGTTCGATGCACGATGCTGGATGCTTGGGGCTGGTGCACTGGGACGGCCCAGAGGGATGGTATGGGGAGGGAGGAGGGAGGAGGGTTCGGGATGGGGAACACATGTATACCTGTGGCGGATTCATTTTGATATTTGGCAAAACTAATACAATTATGTAAAGTTTAAAAATAAAATAAAATTAGAAAAAAAAAAGACAAAAGAGACAAGGGAAAAAAAAATACATACTTACTGAGTACATATTATATGCTAGGCATGTTCCACGTATGAGAGAAAAGGCAGTGAACAAAACAAATCTGGTATTTATACTTATGGATCTTACTTTTACCAGGCATACAGGTATAAATAAACAAATAAATACGAAGATTTCAATCCAATAAGATCTATGAGGAAAACCAAAACACCAGGATGATGTGTTAGCATACACAAGATTGAGTGCTGCCAGTTAAGCTCTGAGAAAGTCATAACTTAAACTAAGGCCTGATATTAATTCTGAGTAATTGTATATATTCAAAGTACTAAAGCTATTCTAAAAATGAGCAAAAACTTATAATTCAAATTTTTCTCTAATTTAATGCCATTTTTATCAACACTGAATTTAAATAAGTGAGATTGTACATTTCTATATCACTTAGTCCAGGCTGAAAGTAACCTGACTTTATCTCTCCTGCCTCCTTTCCTTCTTTGCCTTTACTTTACCTTTCTTTCCTACTCCAATGTTATCCCAGGTTCAGATAAAGATCAACTGTATGCTTTTACCCTAGGCATTACTTGGGCTTCCAAGGAGCATTAGTGGTAAAGAACCTGCTTGACAATGTAGAAGACGTAAGAGACACAGGTTTGACCCCCAGTTAGGAAGATCCCCTGGAGAGGGCATGGCAACCCACTCCAGTATTCTTGCCTGGAGAATCCCATGGACAGAGAAGCCTGGCAGGCTATAGTCCACTGGGTTGCAAAGTCAGACATGACTGAAGCGACTTAGCATGCACGCAGGCATTACCTAAGTACCTCCAGAAGGAAATACCAACAACAAGGTGATTCATATTAGAAATCCTCAAATACTGAGGAACTGTAGGTACAAGGTACTACAGAAGGTGGACAATTTTAAGCTAGCAGATGGCTTATATATGAAGACTCTCAGTCTTCAGTACAGGTAAACAAACTTACTCTGATGGTGAAGGAAGAGGAGAAAGATCTCCAGGTAAAAAGCAGAAGTCAAGTTATTTGATGAGTTTGAAAAAGTAGAAAAGAGTACTGAGAGGGACTTCACTGAGCTGTAGGAAGAACTGAAAAAATGTAGCCAAGGTCTGGACCATAAAGAAGGCTGAGCATCAAACAATTGATGCTTTTGAATTATGGTGCTGAAAAAGACTCTTGAGAGTCACTTGGACTGTAGGGTGATCAAACCAGTCAATCCTAAAGGAAATCAACCTTGACTATTCACTGGAAGGACTGATGTTGAAGCTGAAGCTTCAATACTTTGGCTACCTGATGTGAAGAGCCAACTCACTTAAAAGGACCCTTATGCTGGGAAAGATTGAGGGCAGGAGGAGAAGAGGGTGATAGAGGATGAGATGGTTGGATAACATCATGACTCAAAGGATACAAATTTGAGCAAACTCTGGGAGATAGTGGAGGACAGAGAGCCTAGTGTGCTGCAGTCCATGGGGTTGCAGAGTCAGACACAACTTAGCGACTGAACAGCAACAAATCATACTGGGAAGGTATAGTAGGCAGGATAACGCCCCTGTGAATATGTTAGGCTGTATGGTTGTTGTTGTTATTTAGTCACGAAGAAATGTCTGACTCTTTGCGACTACATGGACTGTAGCCCACCAGGCTCCTCTGTCCATGGAATTCTCCAGGCAAGAATACTAGAGTGAGTTGCCATTTCCTCCTCCCAGCGATCTTCCTGACCCAGGGACTGAACCTGATTCTCCTGCACTAGCAGGTGGATTCTTTACCACTGAGCCATCAAGGAAGCCCAGGGTATCTGGCAGAGTCAAATTAAACCTGCAGATGGAATAAAGCTAATCAGCTGACTTTAAAATAGGGAATTTATTCTGGATTATCTTGTTGATTCTCAATGTAAAATTACAGATCAGATTAGATCAATCGCTCAGTCGTGTCCAACTCTTTGCAACCCCATGAATCGCAGCACGCCAGGCCTCCCTGTCCATCACCAACTCCTGGAGTTCACTCAGACTCACGTCCATTGAGTCAGTGATGCCATCCAGCCATCTCATTCTCTGTCGTCCCCTTCTCCTCTTGCCCCCAATCCCTCCCAGCATCAGAGTCTTTTCCAATGAGTCAACTTTTCGCATGAGGTGGCCAAAGTACTGGAGTTTCAGCTTCAGCATCATTCCTTCCAAAGAGATCCCAGGGCTGATCTCCTTCAGAATGGACTGGTTGGATCTCCTTGCAGTCCAAGGGACTCTCAAGAGTCTTCTCCAACACCACAGTTCAAAAGCATCAATTCTTCGGTGCTCAGCCTTCTTCACAGTCCAACTCTCACATCCATACATGATCACAGGAAAAACCATAGCCTTGACTAGACAGACCTTTGTTGGCAAAGTAATGTCTCTGCTTTTGAATATGCTATCTAGGTTGGTCATAACTTTCCTTCCAAGGAGTAAGCGTCTTTTAATTTCATGGCTGCAGTCATCATCTCTAGTGATTTTGGAGCCCAGAAAAATAAAGTCTGACACTGTTTCCACTGTTTCTCCATCTATTTCCCATGAAGTGGTGGGACCGGATGCCATGATCTTCGTTTTCTGAATGTTGAGCTTTAAGCCAACTTTTTCACTCTCCACTTTCACTTTCATCAAGAGGCTTTTGAGTTCCTCTTCACTTTCTGCCATAAGGGTGGTGTCATCTGCATATCTGAGGTGATTGATATTTCTCCCGGCAATCTTGATTCCAGCTTGTGTTACTTCCAGTCCAGCGTTTCTCATGATGTACTCTGCATAGAAGTTAAATAAACAGGCTGACAATATACAGCCTTGATGTACTCCTTTTCCTATTTGGAACCAGTCTGTTGTTGCATGTCCAGTTCTAACTGTTGCTTCCTGACCTGCATATAGGTTTCTCAAGAGGCAGGTCATGTGGTCTGGTATTCCCATCTCTTTCAGAATTTTCCACAGTTTATTGTGATCCACACAGTCAAAGGCTTTGGCATAGTCAAGAAAGCAGAAATAGATGTTTTTCTGGAACTCTCTTGCTTTTTCCATGATCCAGCAGATGTTGGCAATTTGATCTGGTTCCTCTTCCTTTTCTAAAACCAGCTTGAACATCAGGAAGTTCACGGTAGAGATAGTAATGTGAAGACTAGGATTCCTTATGTTGCTTGCTTTTAAACTGGAAGGGATGATGAGCCCTGGTAAGAAGGTGGCCACCAAGAGCTGGAAAAAGCAAGGAAAAGAATTCTCCCCTTCAGTCTCCAGAAAGGAATGTAGTCCTGCCCACATGTTGATCTCAGCCTAAGTGAGATGCTGTACTACTGTTGTGCGGTCGAGATCCTGTATGGGATTTCTAAATTATAGAACTGTAAGATAACAAGTATGTGCTGTTTCAAGCCATTTACAATCATCTATTATGGCAGCCACAGAAAACAAACATATAATGTCTAAAATAGATACAGCAAAGGGCACTGTATGAAATATGTATGCAAATATCAGAAGAAACAACTGCAAGAAACTGGTTGCTTCTGGAAACAGCAGGATAAAAGCATGTAGCTGGTTTTCATTGTTGTTATAAGTTATTTTAGCATTGTTTGATTTTTTAAAAACATGTGAATGTATTATTTCAATGAAAAATAAAAATTATTCATTTTGATATTTGGCAAAACTAATACAATTTGTAAAGTTTAAAAATAAAATAAAATTAAAAAATAAAAAGGAACAACAATACAAACAAAAAACGTTGTGTATATGGAGGAAAAATCCAATTTCTTTTTGAATGTTTGCCAGGAGTAAGAGTAGAAGATTCAGTTAAGCTGAGCTGCAGCTGTTCTTTTCACTGTTTTTATTTTTCACATTAACCAGCAATTATCTTTCAAACTTTTCTGTTGTTCTTACCTCTAACATATCTGTTCTTCCTTCTCAAGCAACACTATAAAAAAACAACAGGACTACCAGGAAGAAAGGTCTGTCTACAAATTATGGTTTTCAACAGTAAAATAGTTTATTTCACTTGCAAGTTAATTGCAGTGGGGTTAATAGAATTCATAGTACTGTATTAATCCATATTATTGACTGGAAACTTGTAGACAGAAGAACCTGTAGCTGGAGAATACCCCAACTTCAGGTCCATGAAACTAAACTAAACTAAACTCTGGTCATAACTTGAATGAGGAGACTAATTGTACAAAGACAGTCTGATTTTTAGAGAAAGTACAGAGTAAAAGCAAAATGCTCTGAGTGAAAACTTGGAAAAACACCATTCCAAGAAAAGATGATCTCCTTCCTCTACAGACTTTAAATATTCACTGGTAATCCCAATTCACTTGTCATGTAATCATATACATCATTTTTGTTAATGTTTCCAATATGTATGTTATTTTTACCACGCATTATAAATTACTTAGTAGGAAAATTTCTAATTTTTTAAAAAGGTACTACATTCAGTATTTAGCATTCTTGTATGCCAATTTTATATATAAATTAAATAAATAATATGGAGATATTTTGCATTGAGAAAGATGAACAATTCAGGATGGAACTTGTTCATTTTCTATTTTTATTTCTGTGTTTTCCCTGCTCCCTGCTAAGTGGTTCATCCAGGCATACTGCCAAAGCTAATTCAACTTTCTGACAACTTACCTCACACATTATAAGCTATTGAAGTTATAAATTTATAGCACTGAAGGAGCATATCTCTATAGCATTTTTCAGTCCAGCAACATGCATTTGTAAAATTCAGTAAAACACTAAAAGAAAAAAAAAATACCAAAGGTACTTTCAACAAGATTATAATTTTAATTGCCTTATCTACATTCTTATTCTCTGTTGAAAAAAAAAAAAATCTGCCAAAACCGCCAGAATGGCTCTCAACTGGCAGTGGTTTTGCTTCCTGTGACACTTGGCAATGTCTAGATATATGTTCATTAGTTATAGCTTCGATGGTAGTACTGGCATCCAGCAGGGAGAGACCAGAGGTGTTACTTAACATCCTACCATGCACAAGAGAGCCTCCCATGGCAATTAGCTAGCCCAAAATGACAAGAAAGCTGAGACTGAGAGACTCTGCACTAGAGGAATAGAGAAGTCAAACAGAAAATGACAAAACATTTTCTTAGAAGTATCTACAACATATTTATCATGGATTCTGATACAGATGAAGGTCTATTAGTTACGCCCTAGTCTGTCTTTCCAACATACTAATCACATGTATACCTGTGGCGGATTCATTTTGATATTTGGCAAAACTAATACAATTATGTAAAGTTTAAAAATAAAATAAAATTGGAAGAATAAAAAAAAAAATAAAAAAATAAAAAGTAACAAAGTTTCATTTATTAAAAAAAAATAATGAGCACCTAAATACACAAAGCCACCATACTGTGTACTGAATAGAATACAACAAAAAGTTTAGAATACGAAAAAAAGTTTAGAACACAAAGTAGTTTAGAGGTAAAAATCTTAAATAGACTCTAGCAGTGTATTAAATAAATAACACACTGAATAACTTGTCCAAGTAAGGTTCATCTCTGGAGTAGGGTTCAATGTAAATTAAAAAACATAAAACCATCTCAACAGATACTGGAAAAGTACTGGATAAAATTCTATATCAACTCCTGATTTAAATAAGCAAAATCTAAAAATTCAAGTAAATTAGGAATAGAAGGAAATTTCCAAAGGGGATATAGTAATACAATAAATCAAAATTAACATTATACTAAATGGTGAGACGTCAGAAACATTCTCACTAAAAAGTCAGGAAAGCATACAATCTTCAGCTATAGTTAAATTCACACATAAGAGCTTAGTAGAATAAATGAGAGCTGGAAGGTTAACAAGCAAAACTGAAATATCAATAACGATCAATCAGAAAATGTAGGAGAGAATAAAAGGACTACGATATTCACCACAGTAAATACATAAGAACATGAACACACATTCACACACACAAACACACTACTTACATATAAAGCCAATGAGAAATTTGAAAAATCTGCTTTTTAACCAAAGAAAGCCAAGTGTATGTACACATGCACATAACTGTTTGTAAGGGCAATCCTTTCGAATTCAGAGTCCTTCTGGACACCTAAAGGCAGATCCTCACAGTCAGAGGCTGGGTTGCAAACTTACAGCCTAGACTGAAGTCAATCGTTTAAGGTGATTTCTTTGGACATCTGCATGTATGGCTGTTTGTGTGAATGCCTTTTATCATGAATGAACTCTCTAAGCTAACAAAGTTCCTAACTCTCTTTCCCTATTTTCTTATATCTGGAACTTAAAAAGTTTACAATACTTCTCCGGAAACTGAAGATATTTGAGTTTGCAGGTCCAGATTTTACTCTATGTCAACTTGAGTGTAGAATTTCTGAGGACATTAAAACCATATATTGTCTTTTTATCTTCTGCAGAACCCAATTCCTAGAAAATGAATGCTCAATAATTATTTGTTGGTAACTGATTTTTGAATGATTTGGGGAAGATTTGTGTTAGAACAGTTCTGTACATAGTATCTGAAATAACTATACAGTTTACACATTTCAAGCATTAAAACATTTGCTTCTAAATTCTTTTTGATTGCCTTTTAGAAATGTTTGCTAGCAGATAAAACCTTTTTGGGTGACCCAGTGGTAAAGAATCCATCTGCCAATGCAGGAGACCCTGGTTCAATTCCTGGGTAGGAAGCTCACTGGAGAAGGAAATGGCAACTCACTCCAGTATTCTTGTTTGGGAAACCCCATGGACAGAGGAGCCTGGCAGGCTACAGTCCATGGGGTCACAGAGTCAGACACGACTGAGCAAGTAAACACCACCACACTGAATTCTAGGAATTTGGTTACAGGCTTACAGTCATAATCTAATGGTATGGGAAAGGAATAGTATAGCTAGAAATCACTATGATAAGCATTAGTAAACATACACAATCTTGATTAAAATTAGGCAATTTTCAACACATTATAGCAAATGAACTTGCTATAACAATGGAAATGAGAAACCATTACAGGAAGTTTCCTAGTGAAAATATAGAAGTTAAGAAATATCTTCCTTCCTGGCAGCCTACAAAATTCTATTTTCTTCTCCACAAATAGTATTAGAACAACTGAATATCCATATGCAAGTCAATGAAATCTGATTTCAACTTCACACCTTATAAAAAAGTTAAATGCAAAATTATAAAATTTTATAAGAAAATACAGGAAAAAAATCTTAGTGACTGAATTTGGCAAAGAGTTCATCAAAATTGAGAATTTTTGCTCTATAGAACACACTTAAGAAAATGAAAAGAAAAGCTACAGATTGAGAAAACATGTTGGCAACTCACAAATCCAACAAAGGGCTTATATATATCTTTACATAAGCTTTATATATATCTTTATATCTATATATAAGCTTTATATATATATATCTTTATATAAGAATATATAAAGAACTCTCAATATTCAACAGGAGTAAAGCAAACAACTCAATCAAAAATAAGTAAAAGATCTGAATGAAAACTTGACCAAAGTTGATATACATATGACAAATAAGTATAGGAAAAAATGTTCAAAATCATTAGCCAATATGAGAGGGAAGTGAAAACCATTAAGAGATACCACTACATACCTCTCAGAATGGCTAAAATAAAAGATACTGATGGGCAAACGTCAGACACAGAGCAATTAGAACTCTCATATATTGTTGGTGGGAATGTAAGGCGGTACAGCAGCTTAGGAAAACAATTTCACAATTTCTTAAAAGTTAAACATGATACTTGTTTTATAGAAAAATTTATACATGAATGTTTACAGCTGTTTAATTTATAATCTTTCAAAACCAGGGATATTAAAACAGGAGTTTCAGATTTTCATTGAAAACCGTAAAACTAAAAGATCTGGCACGTTAGGACAGGACGACACTAGCTGATAATGAACAGCACTTGTCCATGTACAGGGCATGCCACAGCTCTGCCCACTGCCCACACATACACAGAGTGAACACATCTGCACTGACATCTGGCCCACTTCACTCTTGTGTATTACCTGCCTAGTCTTTTGTGACAAAATCGAACATCAAAAATGTGTGTCCCTCTCACCATACCGTCAAATATATTGCTGCATAGTGGTTGCCCAGCCAGAGACTATATTTTCCAGTTCCTTGGATCCAGATATGACCACGTAACAAGTTTTCAATAACTGAATGTGAGCAGAGTGATCTTTTTTGACTTCCAGGCTGGAAAGAGTAGAATTTTCTCTCCTCTACTATGTGGAAGCAACAATCTCCAAGGTCTTAAGAGAAAATGAAGCCATAAGATGAAGAAGTAAAAAAAAGGTACTTATTGGTACTTCTGTGCTGTGTGTTTTTTTATAATAAGCTTCACCTTCACAATAAGAAAAGTCTGTTGATGGAAAGTGCTCTTAAGGATGAAGGGTGAAATTTGTGCTTACCAACTTCAAAAAGTTGGTTTAGGAGATCAAATTAGATAACATATGAAAGTATTTCTTAACTTATGACTGTCATACAAATGTTAATAGTGTTTTATCCCTACCGAATAATCATGTATAATCATTTATAATTGACAAGAATATTATGTTTCTCTTTGTTTCGGGTCCTAAATCAGGAACCACAAACGCAGGTGCTTATAACAGTGTATTACAGTGGCTCTGTGCAATAGAACTTTCTGTGAAGATGGAAACAGTCTATCTGTACAGTCAAATACTATAGCCACCAATTATATGTGACTGTTGAGTACTTAATATGAATGCATATGACTGAGAAACCAAAATATTTTACATTAATATATTTAAATAACCACATGTAGCTAATGGCTACCGTATCTGGACAACACAGAGCTAGAGTAACACTAGATTCTATATACATCAACCCCAAATTTCAGTGATTTAAGTTTTATTTATTTTTCATGTTATAGTACAATGTGAATATTTCCCTCTCTTTGGAGCAGGTCACATACTTCTTCAGGGAAAGAAAGCTTTACTTGAGATTTTTTATGGGGAAATAAATGGGGAAAGACTAAACTGTTTGATCTCTAGATAATTAAAAGAAAAAATGTATTAGGCTTTAAAATTCTCACTTTGCAGTTCTAATGATTTTCTGAATGTTGGCTTATGTTCAAAATCTCACTCAAAAAAGGTACAACCCTTTTCTTGTTGTTCTCTCTTCACTCATTGTCATGGTTAATGAATTTCTGGTCATAATCATGCACATAAACATTCTTCAAGCACTTATAACTATAGCACTTGAATACTTAGAATCATCAGTATTCTAAGGATTTCATTCTGAAATAAATGAAATAAATCTTTTCTCCTAAAGAGAACCTTGTATGAGGTTAGAGTGACAAAGATGGAAGTACCTAAAAGGGGAACTCTAGGATTTCTATGAAAAGATATATGTATCACTGGCACACTGTAACAGACAAGTCACACAGCCTTCCAGATTAGTGATTTTTTTGAAATTTTGAGTATTTGCCCTTTTCACTTTCTATGAAACTATTATTGTTTCTTCTCAACCTCCAGTGGAGAACTTAAAAGTGACCAACAAATGGTAATCTGGAAAGTAATATAAGAATCTGAAGATACTCTCCTTTACTTTTTATTTTTCCCAGTACTTGAATATGTTTCCTATTCTTTCTCACGTACATTCAATAATTCCATCCTCTAAATGTGGCCTATTTGGTTTTCCTTCAGTACTTCATGGTTTAAAAAAAAGAAAAACACTGCACAATAAGACTGGGATTGAGTGCCATGAGGTAGTAAGAATTTGGTGACTTCAAAGAGAGATACAATATATAGACTCGTTAAGAAAAAGGTGAGAAACAGCCACATGGAATATGATGCATTAAAAAAAAAATGCCATCCCAGGCCATTAACAGAATTTATAGAGCTAACTTTCCTCTCAAAAATTAAGCATATCCCCCTTCTATATTTTACTATAGTGTCAAATGTTTTGCTAACTCAGTAACATTTCTTTCTAGGTGTTTTTGTACAAATCACACATTTGGAAATGGAGGCAACCATAACCATCTATATATAATTTCTGAAGTTACTTCACTTTCCTGACTCCTTAAATATTAGCAGTGAAACCAAGGTCTAGCAAAGGTCTTCAGTTCAGTTCAGTTCAGTTCAGTCGCTCAATCGTGTCCAACTCTTCGCGACCCCATGAATTGCAGCACGCCAGGCCTCCCTGTCCATCACCAACTCCCGAAGTTCACTCAGACTCAGGTCCATTGAGTCAGTGATGCCATCCAGCCATCTCATCCTCTGTCGTCCCCTTCTCCTCCTGCCCCCAATCCCTCCCAGCATCAGAGTCTTTTCCAATGAGTCAACTCTTTGCATGAGGTGGCCAAAGTATTGGAGTTTCAGCTTTAGCATCATTCCTTCCAAAGGTCTTACTTGCCTTTCATTCTACCCTTTCAACACATCTGTAAACTGCTAATCCGAGTAAATCACTTCCTGCTTTTTTCCTGGTTGAATTTTGACTGATACAATGAACTACTCAAAAGCTAGAAAAACTGACACAAAGCTAAATTTATCCAAGGTGATAAAGGGAAAGAAATAGGCAATAAAAGGGAAGACCACACTGAGAGAAAAAAAAGGAAAGTTTAATGAAGAAAACAACAAAGAAAAATACATTTCTACAGTTTAAACCATATGATTTCTCTGAAGTTATGAAGATTCTTTCAAAAACTATTTTAAAAGCATGGTGTTTAAGTATCTGACCAAAACATTTATGTAAGATAATAGATATACTTTTATAATGGCAATTGATTTCCCCCATTAAGCTAAAGTCTCATATTGTCACTATTCATAAAACAAAAACATGTGAG
Source organism: Bos javanicus (assembly GCF_032452875.1). Taxonomy (NCBI): domain Eukaryota; kingdom Metazoa; phylum Chordata; class Mammalia; order Artiodactyla; family Bovidae; genus Bos; species Bos javanicus. The sequence goes on along the minus strand of NC_083877.1, from coordinate 78,282,865 downwards.
TAAATCACTGAATAAATTTACTTTCTAATGTCTGGTCTCTTAATTTACTGTTTTAAGGAAGAATAATGGTAACCATCTGTTACAATTTCAAAAATAAACCTGTAGCAGCTCTGCCATGTCCAGCTATTCTAATTGGAAAGGAAAAATGGATGTTGTCAACTGAGAGCATTCCAGTAATATAAAGTTTCTCCTCTAAACTATTTTTGTTATTAGAAATCTTTTCATTTCCTTATAGTAGGTTAAAAAATAAAAATTCAAAATTTATCTATTAGATCAGATTTATTTAGTTACACATTTTCCTTGTTAAAACTAAAACTCAGCTAAAGTAAAGAATTCTAATAAACTTCTATTTCAAATGCTCATATATAATTCATTTCTAATGTTGGCAAATATGGCAGAGTAAAAAAGACACTGAGCTCACCTCCTCTAATAGGCACAGCAAAATTACAACTAAAATCAACAACCATTGGTTTAAAAGACCAGAACCTACTAGAAAAGATTGAAAACAAAGATATAAAGAAGGAACGACAAGGAGACATGGAGGAGGGGCAGAGTCACAATACAGTCAATTCCAATAACACAGTGAGTGACCTACGAACAGAAGAACAATTAGAAATGCCAAGATTCTTCCAATGGAGTGAAGGGTCCAAGACCCATGTTGGGCTTTCCAGGCCATGGGTCTTGTACCAGGAAGAAGAGGCCCCCAAAGCATTTGGCACTGAAGGCCAGTAGGGATTATTTTCAAAAGTCCCAAAAGGCTGGGGTGAATAGAGACTTCACTCTTAAGGGAGCACTCAAAATCTAATAAGCTCTCGGATCCAGGGCAGAAGCACTAATTTGGAAGAAGCCCAGTTCAGATCTACTTATTTATCTTGAAGAGTCTCCTTGAGAGGTAGGAGGCAACCATAGCCCAGCCCGGGGACCCAGACACTGGCAGCAACCATTATTGGTAGACACTACTGCTAGCAAGAACCATTTTGAAATCCTCCCTCTAGCAGGATCTAGACTGTGCTCTGGCTCAATAAGTTGTAGGAGCCATCACTAAGACATTTCAGGCCAAGCAATTAAATAGGCAATGACACAGCCGTGTCCACCAGCAGACAGGCTGCCTTAAGGGCCTCTGAGCCTTCAGTTTCCCCTGGACACAGTCCTACCCACCAGAGAGCCCAGAGCCTATTCCCACAAACAAGTGCACAAACACTAGAACCAGGACCCACAGGGCCCTCCAATAAAACTCCAGGACCTGGTTTCATCTACCAGTGGGCAGGCATTAGCCTCAGAATATGATGGCTCCACCCTCCAGCAAGCCTGCTCTAGCACTGGTATCAGCCTGACCCATCCAAGGGTAGACACCAGCCACAAAAAATCACAGCCCTGCAGCCTAAAGATGCAATATACACACCAGCAGGTCAGACTCTGCACTGGGATAGACATTTAATGATCAAGGGACCAATCCAAGAAACAGATGTAACACATGCACTCAAGATAGGAGCGCCTATATATATAAAGCAAATATTAACAGACATAAAAAGAAAAACTGAAAGTAATACAATAATAGCAGGGAACTTCGACATCCCACTGAGATCAATGGAAAGATCACCCAGACAATAAATGAACAAAAGAAAACAAAACAAAACACTGGCCTTAAATGCCACATTAGACCAGATGGAGTTCAACCATACATACATACATACATACATACATATATATATATATATACACACACACACACATCTCACTCAAAAGCAGGAGAATACTGGTTTTCAAGTGCACATGGAACTTTCTCCAGGATAGATCACAGCTAGGCAAATTTAAGAAAATTTCAATCCTATCAATTATCTGTTCCAACAATGTTATGCGATTAGAAATTAACAACAACAACAACAACAACAAAAAGCCTACAAAACACATATATGGATACTAAAACATATGTGACTAAACAATCAATGAATCACTGAAGAAATCAAAAAGAAAAATAAAGAAATATCTAAAGACAAATGAAAACACAAAAATCTAAAATCTATATGATGCAGCAAAAGTAGTTTTAAGAGAGACGTTTATAGCAATTACAAAGCTTACCTCAGGAAAAAAGAAAAATCTCAAATAAAGAACCTAAATTTATACCTACAGGAACTAGAAAAAGGAGAACAAACAAAATCCAAAGCTAGTGGAAAAAAAGATTTCAAAAAGATCAGAACAGAAATAAATGAAATAGAGACTAAAAAACAGTAGAAAAGGTGAATGAATCTAAGATCCAGATCTTTGAAAAGATAAACAAAATTGATAAATCATTAGCCAGACTCATCAATAAAAAAAGGGGAGACCAATAAAATGAGAAATGAAAAAGAAGTTACAACCAACACCTAGAAATACAAAGGATCATAAAAGACTATAAACAAGTATATGACAATAAAATGGGCAAGCTAGAGTAAATAGACAAATTCCTAGAAATATATAATCTCCCAAGATTAAACCAGGTTTCCTAGTGGCTCAGATAGTAAAGAATCTGCCTGCAGTGCAGGAGACCTGGGTTCGATCCCTGGGTTGGGAAGATCTCCTGGAGAAGGGAATAGTTACCCACTCCAGTATTCTGGCTTGGAGAATTTAATGGACTGTATAGATTAAACCAGGGAGAAATGAAAAATATGATCAGAGCACTTACCATTAATGAAACTGAATCAGTAATTTAAAACTCTCAACAAACAAAAGTGCAGGACCTGATGGTTTCACAGGTGAATTCCACCAAACATTTAGAGAAGAGTTAATACCTATACTTCTCAAAGTATTTCAAAAAAGTTGCAAAAGAAGAAATGCTTCCAACTGTAAAGACTAGCAGCACCCTGATATCAAAACTAGAAAAAGATATCACAGAAAAAAAATTATAGGTCAACATTACTGAAGAATACAGGTGCAAAAATCCTTAACCAAATACAGGCAAACCCAACTCCAATAACACGTAAGAAGAAGAGCACATCATGATAAAGTGGGATTTACCCCAAAGAGGCAAAGAAGGTTCAGTCCCACAAATCAATGTGACTCATGGTATCAACAAGTTGAAGGGAAAAAATACCAGATGATCAGCTCAATAGATGCAAAAAAAGGCATTCAATAAAATTCAACATACATTTATAATAAAAAACTCGAGAAAGTGGACATAGAGGGGACATACCTCAACGTAATAAAGGCCATATATGACAAGCCCACAGCTAACATCATAGTCAACGGTGAAAAGCTGAAAGCATTTCCTCTAAGATGAGGTACAGGGATGACCACTTCTGCCACTTTTAATCAACACAGTATGGAAGTCTTAGCCACAACAATCAGACAAATGGAAGAAAAAAAATTCAAACAGGAAAGAAAAAAGTCAAACTGTCACTGTTTACAGATGGCATGATACTCTACTAAGAAAATCTTAAAAGATGCCACCAAAAACCACTAGAGGTCATCAATGAATTTAGTAAAGTTGCAGGATATAAAATTAACATACAAAAATCAGTTGCATTTCTATAAACTAACAGAAATTATGGAAACCATCCTATTTAAAATTGCATCAAAAAGAATAAAATGCCTAGGAATAATCCTACCTAAGGAGGTAAAAGACCTGCACTTGGAAAATTCTAAGAAACTGATAAAATAAATGGAAGATGACACAAACATATGGAAAGATGCACTCTGTAACACAAAGATTAGAAGAGTAAACAATAAAAACTTACTTTAGCAATATTCGGGGTTATATGTCAGATACAAAGTGATGGTTTTTGATTCCATGAACTTTATAATCTTGATAGAGACACAAACATGTATAATTATGTATATTATATATAATGTATATATATATATGTATTCTTAGATATCATATACGTATATATGATATATTTGCATATTTACTATATAATGCATACAATGCTACTATATTTTACTTTATATTAACATATTTTATATATTTCCCACATATACGAGAAAAAATTCACATATATGACAAAATATGAGCAAAATTACTTTAAATCTAAAATATGTGAATGAAGAAGTTACACAGCATACTACCTGCACATAGCAAAATTTCTTAAAAGGTCTTTTTGCCAGTCTTTTAGGAAGAGTGTCATATCTCATTCAACTGCAATCTCTCTTCTTTCTCCCTAGAATTTCCTCAAAACTTACCTCTAACTAATGTTTCTTTCCCCTCTAAATTCCTTCTTCTCCAGCAATGTCTTTAGTATGGAAAAAACTTTTATAAGAGGAGCATGCAAAATGATCTAATTAGTGACAGATTAAACACAGAGAAGTAAGACAGTAAAATACTCCCAACCAAATGTGATAAGGGACTGTACAAGGATAGTGGAAGACAAAATAAGTAGAAAAAAAAATGATATCTAAAAACAGAAATGCAAAAATTTTCAATAAAATTCTAGCAAACTGAATTCACCCGCACAATAAAAGGATCATGTTATAATTTAGTGAGACATTCCCCTAGGATGCAAGCATGGTTCAGCATATCCAAATCAATTAATATTATCCATTACATTTAACAGAATAAAAAGATAAAAACCACAGATCATCTCAATAGATACAGAAAAAGTACTTACAAAATTTATCATGTTTTCATGATAAAACATTTAACAAACTTTTTTTGGAAGGAATATATCTAAACAAAATAAAGCCATATGTGAAAGTCCAGAGCTAATGTCATACTCAGTAGTGAAAAACTGAGAGCTTTTTCTCTAAGATCAGGAACAAGACAGGATATCTACTCTCACCACTTCTATTAAATGTAGTAGTGGAAATCCTAACCGCAGTAATTAGGAAAGAAAAAGAAATAAAAGACATCCAAACTGGAAAGGAAATATGACACTATGTGTGTCCATAACATAAAGTTATACATGAAAAACTCTAAAAAATACACACACACACTTGTTAGAAACAATTAATGAGTTCAGTCAAGTTGCAGCAAACAAAATCAACAAGTAAAATTCAGTTGCATTTCTAACCACTAACAATGAACTATCTGAAAAGGAAATGAAGAAAATAATTCCACTTACAATAGTATAAAAAACCCACAAAATATCTAGAAATAAACTTACAAAAATGTAACTAACTTATACAGTAAAAAATACAAAATCTTGCTGAAAGAAATTTCAAAAGACACAAGTAAATGAAAAGAAATTATGTGATCATGGATGGGAAAACTTAACATTGTTAAAATGTCCATCCTACCCAAAGCAATGTACAGATTAAATACAATTCCTATCATGGCATCCAGTCCCATCAACTTCATGGCAAATACATGGGAAACAGTGGCTGACTTTATTTTTGGGGGCTCCAAAATCACTGCAGATGGTGATTGCAGCCATGAAATTGAAAGATGCTTACTCCTTGGAAGGAAAGTTATGACCAACCTAGACAGCATATTAAAAAGCAGAGACTTTACTTTGTCAACAAAGGTCTGTCTAGTCAAGGCTATGGCTTTTCCAGTAGTCATGTATGGATATGAGAGTTGGACTATAAAGAAAGCTGAGCACTGAAGACTGATGCTTTTGGAACTGTGGTGTTGGAGAAGACTCTTGAGAGTCCCTTGGACTGCAAGGAGATCCAACCAGTCCATCCTAAAGGAGACCAGTCCTGAATATTCATTGGAAGGACTGATGTTGAAGCTGAAACTCCAATACTTTGGCCACCTGATGAGAAGAACTGATTCATTTGAAAAGACCCTGATGTTGGGAAAGACTGACGGCAGGAGGAGAAGGGGACGACAGAGGATGAGATGGTTGGATGGAATCACCGACTCAATAGACATGGGTTTGGGTAGACTCTGGTTGTTGGTGATGGACAGGGAAGCCTGGCATGCTGCAGTTCATGGGGTCACAAAGAGTCGGACACAACTGAGCAACTGAACTGAACTGTACAAAAATCCAAATGGCATTTTTTACATGAAAAGAAAAACAATGCTAAAATTAATCAGATCAGATCAGATCAGTCGCTCAGTCATGTCTGACTCTTTGCGACCCCATGAATCGCAGCACGCCAGGCCTCCCTGTCCATCACCAACTCCCGGAGTTCACTCAGACTCATGTCCATCGAGTCAGTAATGCCATCCAGCCATCTCATCCTCTGCCGTCCCCTTCTCCTCTTGCCCCCAATCCTTCCCAGCATCAGTCTTTTCTAATGAGTCAACTCTTCGCATTAGGTGCCCAAAGTACTGGAGTTTCAGCTTTAGCATCATTCCTTGCAAAGAGATCCCAGGGCTGATCTCCTTCAGAATGGACTGGTTGGATCTCCTTGCAGTCCAAGGGACTCTCAAGAGTCTTCTCCAACACCACAGTTCAAAAGCATCAATTCTTCGGCGCTCAGCCTTCTTCACAGTCCAACTCTCACATCCATACATGACCACAGGAAAAACCATAGCCTTGACTAGACAGACCTTTGTTGGCAAAGTAATGTCTCTGCTTTTGAATATGCTATCTAGGTTGGTCATAACTTTCCTTCCAAGGAGTAAGCGTCTTTTAATTTCATGGCTGCAGTCACCATCTGTAGTGATTTTGGAGCCCAGAAAAATGAAGTCTGACACTGTTTCCACTGTTTCCCCATCTATTTCCCATGAAGTGGTGGGACCGGATGCCATGATCTTCGTTTTCTGAATGTTGAGCTTTAAGCCAACTTTTTCACTCTCCACTTTCACTTTCATCAAAACCCACAAGTAACAAAAGCAATCTCAGTAAAGAAAAAGAAAGGTATTAATATCACACTTCCTGGTTTCAAAATATATTACAGGGCTAAAGTACTGAAGCAGTATGACACTGGCATTAAAACAGACACATAGATCTATGGAACAGAAAAGACACTACAGAAATAAATCAACATACATCCATTCAACTATTCTTTTACAAGAATGCTAAGAACATTAAATGGCAAAGGATAGAATCTTCAATAAATGATTTTGGAAATACTTGGATTTCCACATACAAAGGAATGAAACTGGATCTCTATCTTATACCATATAGAAAAAAGAAACCTTCAAAATTAAACTTAAATGTAAGATCTGAAACTGGAAACTCCAAGGAGAAAACATAAGAGAATACTTCCTGACATGTGTCTTGGCCACTATTTCTTGGATTTGACACCAGGAACACAGGCATCAAATACAAAATATAGACAAGTGGGAGGGACTATATTACTAAAAATATTTTGCATAGTAAAGGAAATAATCTGTAGAGTGAAAGGTATTCTATCTGAAAACCATCTATCTGATAAGAGGTTAGTATTAAAAGATATTTAAGAACCCCCAAGAAAACAAAATAATAGTAATGATGATAATGATAAGCCAATTAAAAAGCAAGCAAAGGACTTGCCAAAGAAGAAGACATACACATGGCTACTAAGCATTTACATCACTCATCATCACTAATGATGTTCAGCATCACTAACCAACAGGGAAATGGAGATCAAAATCACAATGACATACCATTTCATACCTGTTAGGAGGGCTACTTTAAAAAACCAAGAGCTAGCAAGTGCTGGCCAGAGTCTGGAGAAAAGATAACCCTTATATTATGCTGGGGGGGATGTAGAATAGTGTGCCCACACTGGAAAACAGTATGGAGGCTCCTTAAAATATTAACAAAACTACCATATGATTCAGCAATCACACTTCTGGGTACATATCCTAAAGAAATGAAATCAGGATCTTGAAGATATATTTATACCATGTTCACTGCTGCATACAATAGCCAAGCTATGGAAGCAATTCAAATATCAATCAACAAATAAATGGAAAACATGGTATACACATACATGGGAATATTATTCAGCCTTAACAAGCGAAGAATTCCTGACATTTTAAACAATATGAATAAGCCTAGAGGATATTATGCTAAATGAAATAAGGCAGTCACAAAAGGAAAATACTACATGATCCCAGGAAAATACTACATGATTCCACTTACATAAGGTATCTGACATAGTCAATGTTACAGAAGCAGAAAAGAGAATGGCGGTTGCCAAGGGCTGGCAGTAAAATGAGAAACTATTTTCCAATGGATATAAAGTCTCTTTATACAGGATAAGTTCTAGAGATCTACTGTACATCATATATCTACAGTTAGCTGCTGCTGCTGCTGCTAAGTCGCTTCAGTCATGTCCGACTCTGTGCGACCCCATAGGCGGCAGCTCACCAGACTCCCCTGTCCCTGGGATTCTCCAGGCAAGAACACTGGAGTGGGTTGCCATTTCCTTCTCCAATGCATGAAAGTGAAAAGTGAAAGTAAAGTCACTCAGTCGTGTCTGACTCTTAGCGACCCCATGGACTGCAGCCCACCAGGCTCCTCCATCCATGGGATTTTCCAGGTAAGAGTACTGGAGTGGGGTGCCATTGCCTTCTCCGACAGTTAGCTATATGGCATTTATTAAAATGTGTTAAGAAGACAGATTTCATATTAAGTGTTCTTACCAAACAACAACGACAACAGAAAAGAAAACAGAAGTTTGGAGAAATGGATATATTTACTACCATGATTATGGTGGTTGCCCAAACTAATCAAAATGCATATATTAAATGTGTGCAATTTTTATTATATCAATTATATCTCAATAAAGCTAAAAAAGTCCAATAACTTCATTTCTGATATGAAATAAAATGAATAATTTTATTATGAAACCTATAAAATGATAGGCTTCATGCAATTAAAGGAACTAAACATATTCTTAACATGGAGATGAATAAAGGATTTAGTTCACAGGCAGAACTGAATAAAATAACAGCTATTAAGAAAAGGTAAAGAAAAAGAACAAATTTTAAACATTTTCATTATTATCAAGTACAGTACAGTAGATTTAGAGGACCACAATGGCTGATGTCAAAACTGCTAACAACCAATTCAAAACAGAACTCTCAGAGAAGATTCAACTGAAAATCATGAAATCAGAAATTTAATTTGATTACAGTTTTCTCTCATCATGTAGAAAAATTTGTTTTAAGAAAATTATTTTTCATTCAAATTTTATTTAGAATAAATAATACATTCAAATCATTAAAAAATCAAAGAAAAGCACAGAGTAAAATCTTCCTCCCTACCCTGATATACCAGCTTCCTATATGTCCCTATATGCATATTAAAGCAATGCACACGAAGAGATAAATATAAATATTCCCTTTTTTATATAAGCCTGCATACATAGTTTTGCATACTGTCTTACTCATTAAGATAAGATTGACATATTCTTTCAAAAAAGATGATCCTCTATAATGAATATCTCTAGTTCTCCAGTTCTCAGAGATTCTATCAGTCCAAATAGAAAGTACCAGTAAGTTTTATCTTTTCATATTATCATGGCTTTTCCCAAATCTCTCACCCTCATTTCACATGCACACACTCTCAACAAAACATCCTGCTCTACTTGGTTTTCATCTTCTTTCACTCCTTGTATTATTGCTGATTGCATTAGTTGTAAAGAAATACTAGAAAATTTAATGAGCTGAACTCAAGTATTTGTAGAACAAGCAATAAAATAACTAATTTAGGTAATTCAAAGACCACTGTGTGCTCCTTCTTCATTAACTGCCATGTAATTCTATTTCTGCTTTTCAGAATTAATTTAGAAATAGGTCCACTCTGTTTTCTTTTAAGTAATTCAAATTTAAATGAACATAACCTAAATTTATGAAAATTCATGCTCATTATCAAAGACGACTATTATTTTCAGCACATGTGAAATAATCCAAAGTACTCATTTATTTATTTGTGTATCTTAATGATAATTATATAGACTTTAATTTTGCAACTATCCTTTAGTTAATGAACATATGGGTATATGATACAAAGTTAATATAAGAATCCAAGAGACACTAAAAGCTAATGATTCCAATCCAGAATCTGGTCACGTATAAATCTATATGTCCTTGCAGCAAATCATTTGCTTTATCTAAACTCCACATAGTTTGCTTGTAAAAGAGAAAAAGACCATCATCTTTTTTTTATAATTTCTAAATAAGCACTAAATGTTAACTGTTAAATACTGACATGCAAACAGGCAATGAACACTCCAACTAAACCTACAAATTCCCCATAAGTACTTTTAAAGTTAATTTAGAAGTTAAACATTCAAATTCATGAATATATTCAACAAATATTTTTGAGCAAACATTAATACTTACCATGTATCAGGCAATCTTCTGAGATTAGGGATAAAGAAGAGACCAAGACATAAACCACTGGACTGTACACTATGTGTGTGGTCCACTGGAGGAGGGAATAGCAAATCACTCTAGTATTCTTGCCTGGAGAACCCCATCAACAGCATAAAAAGGCAAAAAGATATAACACTGGAAAATGAGCCCTTCCGGTCAGAATTTATTCAATATGCTACTGGGGAAGAGCAGAGAAATAGCCCCAGAAAGAATGAAGATGCTACTTATGCCCAGCGGCATAAGTAGAAATGACACTGAGGTGTGGAGGTGTCTGGTGGTGAAAGTTAAGTCCGATGCTGTAAAGAACAATGCTGCATAGGAATCTGGAACATTAGGTCCATGAATCGAGGTAAATATGACATGGTCAAGCAGGAGATGGAACGAGTAAACACAGACATCTTAAGAATCAGTGAACTAAAATTAATAGGAATGGGTGAATTTAACTCAGATGACCTTGTATCTGTTACTGTCAACAAGAATCCCTCTGTCAACAAAACAGTCCAAAATGCAGTACATGGGTACCATCTCGGAAATGTCAGAATGGCCTTGGTTCGTTTCCAAGGCGATCCATTCAATATCAGAGTAATCCAAGTCTAGTCCCAACGACTATTGCTGAAAAAGCTGCAGTTGAACAGATCTATTAAGACCTGTAAGACCTGCTAGAATTAACACTTTAATGATGAAAAAAGATGTCCTTTTCATCACAGGAGACTGGAATACAAAAGTAGGAAATCAACAGATATCTGGAATAACAGGCAAGTTTGGCCTTAGAATACAAAACGAAGCAGGGCAAAGGCTAACAGAGTTTTCCCAAGACACACTGGTCATAGGAAATACCTGCTTCCAACAATACAACACACAAGTCTACACATGGACATCACTGGATGGTCAACACCAAAATCAGATTGATTATTTTCTTTGACCAAAAGATGAAGAAGCTCTATATAGTCAGCAAAAACAAGACCTGAAGGTGACTCTGATGCAGATCATGAGCTCCTTACTGGAAAATTCAGGCTTAAATTGAAGAAACTAGGGAAAAACACTAGCCCATTCAGGTATGACCAAAATTAAATCCCTTATGATTACACAGTGCAGGTGACAAACAGATTCAAGAGATTAGATATGGTACACACAATGCCTGAAGAAGTACGGACTGAAGTTTGTAACACTGTACAGGAGGCAGTGACCAAAACCATCCCCCCCAAAAAGAAAGGCAAGAAGACAAAGTGGTTGTCTGAGGAAGCCTTACAAAGAACTGAGAAAAGAAGAGAAATGAGAGGCAAATGAGAAAGGGAAATATATATGCAAATGAATGCAAAGTTCCAGAGAAGAGTAAGGAGAGACTGTTCACCTCAGTGAACAATGCAAAGAATGAAAGGAAAACAAAAGAATGGGAAAGACTAGAGATCTCTTCAAGAAAACTGGAGATACCAAGAGAAGACTTCATGCAAAGATGGGCACAATAAAGGACAGAAACAGTAAGGACCTAACAGAAGAAGATATTAAGAAGAGGTGGCAAGAATATACAGAAGAACTACACAAAAAAGGTCTTAATGATTAAGATAACCAGGATGGTACGGTCACTCATCTAGAATCAGACATCCTGGAGTGTGAGGTCAAGCAGGCCTTAGGAAGCGTTACTACAAACAAAGATAGTGGAGGTGATGGAATTCCAGCTGAGCTATTTAAAATCCTAAAAGATGATGCTGTGAAAGTGCTGCACTCAATATGCCAGCAAATTTGGAAAACTCGGCAGTGGCCACAGGACTGGAAAAGTTCAGTTTTCATTCCAATCCCAAAGAACAGCAATGCCAAAGAATGTTTAAAGTACCTTACAACTGTACTCATTTCACATGCTAGCAAGGTAATGCTCAAAATCCGTCAGGTTAGGTTTCAGCAGCATGTGAACCAAGAAATTCCAGGTGTACAAGCTGACTTCAGGCATTCTGTCTATCAGATCTAGTCCCTTAAATCTATTTCTCACCCCCACTGTATAATCGTTAGGGATTTGATTTAGGTCATACCTGAATGGTCTAGTGGTTTTTCCCTAGTTTCTTCACTTTAAGTCTGAATTTGGCAATAACAAGTTCATGATCTGAGCCACAGTCCGCTCCCGGTCTTGTTTTTGTTGACTGTATATAGCTTTTCCATCTTTGGCTGCAAAGAATATAATCAATCTGATTTCGGTATTGACCATCTGGTGATATCCATGTTTAGAGTCTTCTCTTGCATTGTTGGAAGAGGGTGTTTGCTATGACCAGTGCATTCTCTTGACAGAACTCTATTAGCCTTTGCCCTGCTTCATTCTGTACTCCAAGGCCAAATTTGCCTGTTACTCCAGGTGTTTCTTGACTTCCTACTTTTGCATTCCAGTCCCCTGTAATGAAAAGGATATCTTTTTGGGGTGTTAATTCTAGAACGTCTTGTAGGTCTTCATAGAATCGTTCAACTTCAGCTTCTTCAGCTTTACTGGTCAGGGCAGAGACTTAGATCACCATGATATTGAGTGGTTTGCCTTGGAAATGAACAGATATCATTCTGCCATTTTTGAGACTGCATCCAAATACTGCATTTCGAACTCTTCTGTTGACTATGATGCTACTCCATTTCTTCTAAGGGATTCTTGCCCAGTAAGCACATGGCCGTACCTATCTGCACAGAAGGTTAGGAAGGAAGGAAGAGAGAATGGATATTGGTGGAAAGGCTTCAGTCATTACCCCAATGGTCTCACCCACTTCAGAGAACATGACTCTAGATCAAATGGGCCTGTGAAACACATGAGAGCTTGTTAGAATCCAGATTCCTGAATATCATCCCTGTAGATTCTGATTCAACAGGCTTTGGTTGAGGGCCAGAAATAAGCATTTTAAGCAAGCACTCTAGGTGATTCCAGTGTAAGTGATCTAAGATCAGAGTTGGAAAAACATTGCTGTGCATCTCTGTCTGTAACTATGCAATTCATAAACACCTACAAGCTTGCAAAAGGAGGAAGGTACCATAATCTCCCCTCCAAACAAGAGTTTAAAGTACAAAAAGAAACCAAGGAGATACATACACATACACACAGTACAACTGAATCACTTTGTTATACAACAAAGACTGGCACAACACTGTAAATCAACAATTATACTCGATAAAAATGAATATTTAGAGAAAAAATTTTAAAAAGAAAACAAGCATAGGTATTATAAGATCAATATACTATAAAACAATGCTTCTTTTTGTTCTTCAGTCGTTCAGTCACGTCCAACTCTTTGGGACCCACATGGGCTGAAGCATGCCAGGTTTCCCTGTCCTTCACCATGTCCTGGAGCTTGCTCAAACTCATGTCCACTGAATCGGTGATACCATCCAACCATCTCATCCTCTGTCATCTCCTTCTCCTCCTGTCTTCAGTCTTTCCAAATACCAGGGTTTTTTCCAATGAGTTGGCTCTTTGTATCAGGTGGCCAAAGTATTGGAGCTTCAGCTTCAGCATCAGTCCTTCCAATGAATATTCAGGACTGATTTCTATAGGTATGACTGGTTTGATCTCATTGCAGTCCAAGGGACTCTCAAGAGTCTTCTCCAACACCACAGTTCAAAAGCATCAATTCTGGGGGGCTCAGCCTTCTTTACGGTCCAACTGTCACATACATACATGACTACTAGAACAGCCATAGCTTTGACTGTGCAGACCTTTGTCAGCCAAGTAATATCTCTGCTTTTTATATGCCAATTAGGTTTCTCATAGCTTTTCTTCCAAGGAGCAATGGTCTTAATTTCATGGCTGCACTCACCATCTGCAGTGATTTTGGAGCCCCAGAAAATAAAGCCTGCCACTGTTTCTCTACTGTTTCCCCATCTATTTGCCATGAAGTGGTGGGACCAGATGCCATGATTTTTGTTTTTTAAATGTTGACTTTTAAACCAGCTTTTTCAATCTCCTCTTCATCTTCATCAAAGGCTCTTTATTTCCTCTTCACTTTCTGCCATAAGGGTGATGTCCCTGCATATCTGAGGTTATTGATATTTCTCCCAGCAATCTTGATTCCAGCTTGTGCTTCATCACGCCTGGCATCTTGCATGGTATACTCTGTGTGTTGTGTTAGTTGCTCAGTCATATCCGGCTCTTTGTGACCCTATGGCTGTAACCCACCAGGCTCCTCTGTCCATGGGGATTCTCCAGGCAAGAATACAGAGTGGGTTGCCATTTTCCTCTCCAGATGTACTCTGTATATAAGTTAAATAAGCATGGTGACAATATACAGCCTTGACGTACTCTTTCCCAGTTTTGAACCAGTCCATTGTTTCATGTCCGGTTCTAACTCATGATTCTTGATCTGCACACAGATTTTTCAGGAGGCAGGTAAGATGGTCTGGTATTCCCATTTCTTCAAGAATTTTCCATAGTTTGTTGTGATCCACACAAAGTCTTTAGCATAATCAATAAGGCAAAATTAGATGTTTTTCTGGAATTCTCTTGCTTTTTCTATGATCCAACAGATACTGGTGATTTGATCTCTGGTTTCTCTGCCTTTTCTAAATCCAGCTTGAACATCTGGGAGTTCTTGGTTCTTGTACTGTTGAAGCTTAGCTTGGAGAAATTTGTGCATTACTTTGCTAGCATGTAAGATAAATGCAATCGTGAGGCAGTTTGAACATTCTTTGACATTTCCCTTCTTTGGGACTGGGATGAAAACTGACCTGTTTCCAGTCCTGTGGCCACTGCTGCATTTTCCAAATTTGCTGGCATATGCTTCTTTAAGGAGCTTTAAGAAGATCATTACCAAAATATGAGTGCCACAAATTTTTCAATATCAATTACTGCTCTTTTATTTACTTTTTAATTTTACAACTTCTACGGAAAAAACAAATATTATAAATACATATCTTCCAGTGATATCAAAGTAATACATAAGTAATTCTGATCCAAAACAAAAATTAGAAAATCAGTCAAACGATATCTCAGCAAAACAAACAAAAACCTTATTTTCAGCACAATTGTTTCAGTTTGCCTGGCTTACTGGAATCTAAGCCAAAGCTACTAACCACAGTTAAAAGTAATAGTAACATGGGAAAATAAATCAGAAGGGTCAAAATGATAAAGTCTTAGGACATGTTCAGTCCAGTCTCAAATTAATTTCGTTGAGGATTTGCTGTTGCTGATACTAAATCGCTACATTGTGTCTGATGCTTTTGCGACCCCATGGGCTGTAGCCCTCCAGGCTCCTCTGTCCATGGGATTTCCCAGGCAAGAATACTGGAGTGGGTTGCCATATTCTTCTCCAGGGGATCTTCCTGATCCACGGATCAAGCCTGCATCTCCTGCATTAGTAGGCAGACTCTTCATTACTGTGCCACCTGGGAAGACCTCTCTGAACTTTATGGTAAACTATGTTCACCAGGGATTTGCACCCGTTTCTGTCAAGACCTCAGAAGCATTACCAGTCACAAACTGCTCTGAACTAAATTCACACATTTGGGTTTTTTGTACAGTCAGGTGATATGAATTTGAATTGAAAATTCATTCTAAGATCATGGCTACTACTTCTCAAGGATGTTTCTTAAACCCCTATTTTGTGCAGCTCTAATGCATATTTCTTTACAGTTTTCAGTCCTCTGGGAATGGTGTGTTTGTGTGTATGTGTGTACACATGCATACAGATGTGTGAGTGATGGATGAGTAGAGGTAGTACAAGAGTGACTCATCTCTATCCAAATGTTTAGAGGAACAACACCGAAAAAGGAAATATGAAATAAACATTCACTAAAACGTGTATTCATGAAAATAGCTAAAGGCATAGTATTTCTGGAGTTATAAAGACAATATTAAAATTATTTCATCAGGAGAGAATGAGGAGTAAACTTTCCTCCACACATCCTAACAGGAACTTTCTTAGTTAATTAATGTAATGATTTTAGACATAAATTCATCTAGTAGAATTTTGACTTTTAAACTAAGAGTTAAATATATATACAAAATGACAAGAATAGACAAAAAAAATTTTGAGGGAATAAATATGTTGAATAGAGTTTTATTTTATTTACATTACAAATTAAGTATTTTTGATAAAATAATTCCCCTCAGATATAGAGTTCCTTTCTATGAGAGGATTTAAAACTCTTTTTTTACATAAGAGTAATGTAATGTTTTGCAAGTAAGCTTACTGCATCAATCTATTTCTACTCAAAGCAAGATACATGCTATAAAAAAAAAATCGAGTCAATAATGCAAAGCTTTTAAACTATCTCTGTTTTTCAGATTTTAGTTTAAAATACTTGGGTATTTAGGAGAGCAGATGGCTCAAAAGGATAAATATTTGTAGCTTAACATTTTAAATAAAGACTATACCCTTTATAATAGAATAACTTTATAATAGGATGACTTCTGTGACAACAGATTGTTCTCATGTTACTATTTTGGGGTTGGAAGAAAATTTGTTTTAGCCTAACACTTTAATATAAGACAGAAAAGATATTTTTGAATTAACTGTGCTTCAATTTATAACTTCAGTTTTATTCTACTGCTTTGGTGTAAGAATCAAGCATGAATATAGAACATCTAACAACTGGTTACCTATCACCACTTCCACCCTATTACATTTTATCAAGATTTGCTATAGTTTTTTGAGTGTGAGATATATTTTTTGAGGCAAATTTCATTATTTTAAATTTCCTTTGGTGGTAGGAGTTAGTTATCTATGGCCAGGGCAGTCAAAGAGTTCTAATTCTACCTCTGGGTAACATAATAGCAAATCCATATATATGAAGAGTTCTCATGTTTGTAACTTGCTTCTGAGTCCAGTGAGCACTGATTATTGTCAAGGCTCCAAAAAATCAAATGGGTTGTCTTTTTTACTATGGCAGACTAAGATATTAAGTTAACAGCCCTCCTGGGATACCACTATCTAAAAATGTTGAATAAAACACACATTTAAAAAAAATACTTATTTAAACACATGGCTGAGCAATTTGGAACCTAAAGAATCTACAAAGGAACATAAGGATAAAAGGAGGCAAGAATCGAGCTAGGCAGAGTTCTTCAGCCAATATTTGCTGGACTCTGTGGCATCAGCTGATGTGTGACCTGAAGTGTAGGTATTAAAGAGCCCCATTTTTGAGGCTAGGAATTTAGAGTTCAATTTGGATAGGGAGCCATATATAAAATCAACATACAGTCAAGAATCTTTTGTACTATGGCAAAAGTACAAATGATAGACTATGAAAACAAACAAAAACCCAAACAGTGAGTTGCCAGAGATACATGCCTGTCTGCCTTGGAACAAGTAGAATAAAAAGGAAAAAAGGACTCCCATTATGCAAGTTTATGGCCTGAATTCATATCGCTCCCAAATTTAAAGGGGTTCCAGATTGGTACTATCCCAATTGCATGGGAGAATCACCTTTCTCATAAAATAATCAAACTACACAAATTCAAAACTCATCAAACAAATTAAAAGTAAACAAAAAATTACTACAGGAAGTATATGTAGAAACAAAAAGCTATAGAATCTGACTTGAAAATACGGTATTAGAATTATTAGATAAAAGAACATTAATATACTTAATACGCCTAGAGAAAGTACAAAATGTAATAAAAATGACTAGGCAGATCTAAAAAAAAAAAACAACCAGGCCATTCATGAATGAAACATATAATAGTATTTTAGGACTGGGGAAGAAACTAGAGAGATTTGCAAGAAATCAGAAACAGATGAAAAAGAGAATTCACATACTGGAAGGCATGTCTCAAAAATGACAAAGAATGCAGCAGAAAGAGACAAAAATATATGGGGAAAATAAGGTTAAGGACTATGTAGAATGGTTGAGTTAATTTAAAATACTATAGAAATTCCAGAAGGAGATATGGACAACAAATAAAAGATGTATTTTATATGCTCCAGAAATGTCTTTATACTCTAGGAGCACAAAGGTAAGAATACATTCAACTATAAAATTCACAATGAAAAGGTAACACTGTACTTGACTTTTATGGACTATTAAATTGTAGATGACCAGACTTAACTAGGTGTACACTAAAACAATCTTCACTGATTGTCTATCATAGAAATGAAACTACCAAATGCATTAACAAGTTTAATAATCCAGAAAATGAAGCAAAAAGTACTAAGAAGTAACACAAGAATCTTGTTTTTTAATTAATTTGTTTCAATTGGAGAATAATTACAATAAGATGATGGTTTTTCCCATACATTGGCATGAATCAGCCACAGGTACACACGTGTCCCCCCATCCTTAACCCCTCTTCCACCTCCCTCCCCACCCCATCCCTCTGGGTTGTCCCAGAACACTAGCTTTGAGTGCCCTGTTTCATGCATGGAAATTCCACTGGTCATCTTTTTTTTTACATATGTTAATATACACGTCTCAGTGCTATTCTCTCAAATTATCCCACCCTTGCCTTCTCCCACAGAGTCCAAAAGTCTGTTCTTTACATCTGTGTCTCTTTTGCTGCCTTGCATTACCTCTTTACTGTCTAAATTCCACATATATGTGTCTATATACAGTATTTGTGTTTCTGTTTATGACTTACTTCACTCTGTTTAATAGGATCCAGTTTCATCCACTTCATTAGACCTGATTCAAATGCATTCCTTTTTATAGCTGAGAAATATTCCACTGTGTATATGCATCACAACTTCCTTATCCATTCATCTGCCAATGGACATCCAGTTTGCTTCCATGCCCTAGCTATTGTAAACAGTGCTGCAATGAACACTGGGGTACATGTGTCTCTCACTTCTGGTTTCCACAGTGTGTATGCCCAGAAGTGGGATTGCTGGGTCATACGGTAGTTCTATTCCCAGTTTTTTAAGGAATCTCCACACTGTTCTCTACAGGGGCTTTACCAGTTTGCATTCCCACCAACAGTGTAAGAGGGTTCTGTTTTCTCCACACCCTCTACAGCATTTTTGTTTGTAGACTTTTTGATGATGGCCATTCTGACCAGCGTGAGATGATACCTCATTGTGGTTTTGATTTGCACTTCTCTAATAATGAGTGATATTGAGCATCTTTTCATGTGTTTATTAGCCATCTGCATGTCTTCTTTAGAGAAGTGTTTGTTTAGTTCTCTTGCCCAATTTTTGATTGGTGAACTAACATATAAATCTAACACTGAGTCTTTACTTCCAGTCCTAAGACAGTAGATCCTTGTTCCCTTGATCCCCCACCCAAATCACTTCCCTAATCTGAAATTATCATCTGAAGTATCACTTCAAGAAGTCATCATCACAGGGTTCAAATAAACATGTAAATTACTTGTTATCATGAAAATATAACAAGTTTTGGAACTAGACTTAAATACTAGTTTTACCTATTTAGCTGTATAATCTTGAGCAAAATATTTAATTTCTTTGATCTCTGGTTCCTTGCCTATAAAATGGGAAGCTTATTCATGTCTCAAGTTTGCTCTGAGTATTAACCAAGATTTAAAAATGATGTCTATAACATGAGTAATAAACATGTAGATAATGTTATGTCTCATTTTCTGTGCTTCCATAATACTCTAGACACTAGTTATTATAAACAGAAATGCCTTCTAGAATGGATGCCAAAGACAAGATTACTAGAAAAATGCCATCAAAAAAGACTAAAACCATATTTGGGGGGGAAAAAAAAATCTAAGTTTGTCAACAAGAGATGGTCTCAAAATTTCCCAGTTCAAGGTATCCTTCAAGTCTTAATAATTTTTTCATGGCATTCCCAAGTCAAAAGAACTACTATTGTTTTGTATATTAAATAGTTAGGTCCAAACAACTTAATACATTTTTATGTTGCAACAATTTAGTAGCTATCTAAAAACAAAGACAAAAAATAAAAGAAAAACATTTTAATTTCCTTACTATATAACCACAATTACTTACTAGTGGGATGGGTACATCTGTTGAGCCCTGCACATATTCTAAATCTTTGGAATCTTACTAGAAACTATTGCCCACACTTGCTTCAAATTGATTTTCCTGCAGCATCTGCTTTTTATCACAGTAACTGCAGGGATCATCACAAAAACGTGACATCATCAAAGGGGCAATCTAACACTGCAATCGTGAACTTCCTTGAGCCAGTACTTTGGATGATATCTGACAAATGTTGCTGAGTTTCCCTTAAAATTTTTAAACTATTCCACACAGTGCCCCTAAGAATTTTCTATGGCAGGAACCTGAGGTATCCTGGTGCAGACCTTAATAAACATGGGCCTATTTTATGGCTTCTTGGATAAACATGAGTCTATCTTATGGCTTCATACAGTAAATAACAACTAAAAATAGTTGATGTTCATGAATTTTGAAGATAACGAGTTTGGCCCAAATTCTAAATTAATTACTTGTCACATTTAGAATACATGTTGAGAACAATCAGACTAGACAGCCTGCCTAACACAATGGTGAACACAATAAATATTGAATTAAAATCTCTGTTGCACTGAATTAGCAAATAACATTACACTTGTGAATGTATATCAATTCTTACCTTTTACTTTATTCTTCTGAAAATTAAAGATCTTTCATCTATAATCCAAAATGCTTACTACCTTAAACTGCTGACAGGGATTATAATTTTCAGAAATTATCAGTTACCAATATTATTAGTTTATATGGGGCTTCCCTGGTGGTTTAGATGGTAAATAATCTGCCTGCAATACAGGAGACCCAGGTTCAATCCCTGGGTCAGGAAGATCCCCTTGAGAAGAAAATGGCAACCCACTCCAGTATTCTTGCCTGGAGAATCCCTTGGACAGAGGAGCCTGGCGGGCTATGGTCCATAGGGTCTCAACGAGTCAGACACGACTGAAGCGACCTAGCACGAGCACTATTAATTTATATGAAAGTTATGCTACTGTTTTCTGTGCTTATGATCCTGCATTATAATTTAGACTTAGAAGTTAGGGGAAATATCCTTGCAAAACATGTATTTATTAAGTAATTAAGTGCAAAATTCTTTTAGATGAAACCAATATAAGCAGAATGAAACTGCAGTTCTTATGGGATTTATGTAGATAAGAACGAAATAAGAAAACAAATACATTAATAGGATAACTTCAGGGCAATGATGTAAAGTTACAGTGAGAAACCACTGTAGTTAGTTTGAGGAAGTCTATCTGAGGAACTGACATCAGTTAACATCTATGAGGCAGCCATGTAAAGAACAATGGATAGCTATTTAAATGAAGGCCACCAAGGGCTTAGAAGAAAAGGGAAGTTCTTGTAATAAAAAGGAAGTCAGCATATCCTGTGTGAAGACAGTGAAAGAAAATGGTTATGAGGTAGGAATGGAGAAAAGGTCAGGAACCAGATCATAGAAGTAATAGTAGTGAATCTTAAACAGACTGAATTTTATTCTGAATGTTGACAGAAATCCATTAAAAGATTTTAAGAAGAGAAGCTGGTCATGATCTGATTTACAAGTGATTCTCTGGCTGCTGTATGGAAAATGGATTAGAAGATGATAGGAATGAAAACAGATATTTAGAAAATAGTGTAATAAAGCTTGAGATAGTATTCACTTGAATCAGGATGGTGGCAGAAATGTTTATAAAATAAATAGATTTGATATTATTTTGGAGGTAGAACAGATAGGATTTGACAATGTACTAGACTGAGTGGTAGTGATGGCAGTAGAATCGTAGGGACCAAAAATCAAAAATGCTTCCTGGGTTTGGGGACTGAGTAACTATGTAAATGGTTGTTCCATTTACTGAAATTAAGTAGAATGATGGGGAAAGATCTGTACAATAACCAGGGAGGATTAAATATGTAACTGGCATTCAATAACCTACTATCAAAACAATTCAAAACTGTAACTGTCTACTTGAAAATTATTTAATATTAGATTGGTGCAAACGTAACCGTGGTTTCCACTGTTGAACTCTGCCACTTGACACTGGATACATTCTTAAATAAATGTGGTTATGTTATACATCAATTTAATACAGATTTCTCATTTTATGTTTTTTTGCTAATGACTTAGTTGCTATTTATTTTTAATTTATTTTAGACTAGGGAAATGATGTTAGACAAACAGCAAATTCCAGTGATTTTCTCAGTCTAATTCAAAATGGATTTAAAGCAGTGGAGACAACTCACAGCATCGACAACACAGCTGGCCCAGGAACTATTAATGAATGTACAGTGCAGTGGTTATTCAAGAAGTTTTGCAAAGGAGACAAGAGCCTTGAAGATGAGAAGTATAGTGGTCGGGCACTGGAAGTGACAACGACCAATTGAGGGGATCAAAGAAGTTGATCCTCTCACAACTACATGAGAAGTTGCTGAAGAACTCATCATTGACCATTCTATGGTTGTTTGATATTTGAAGCAAATTAGAAAGGTAAAAAAGCTCAATATGTGGGTGCCTCATGAGCTGACTACAAATAAAAAAAAAAGATTGTCATTTCGAAGTGTCCCCCTAAGCCACCAGGATAGCCCTTTGAAGTGTCATCTTGTCTAATTCTATTCAACAACGATGAACCATTTCTTAATCAGATTGTGACATGGAAAAAAAAGGGGGCTTTATATGACAACCAGTGACGACCAGCTCAGTAAAGTGGTTGGACCAAGAAGAAGCTCCAAAGCACTTCCCAAAGCCAAACTTGCACCAAAAGAGGTCATGGTCACTGTTTGGTGGTCTGCTACCCATCTGATTCATTGCAGCCTTCTGAATCCTGGTGGAAGCAATACACCTGAGAAGTATGCTCAGCAAATCAATGAGATGCATGGAAAACTAAAACGCCTGAAGCCAGCACTAGTCAACAGAATGGGCCCAGTTTACAGCAATGCCTGACGGCAGATCACACAACCAATGCTTCAGAAGTTGAATGAATTGGGCTATGAAGTTTTGCCTCATCAGCCATATTCACCTGACCTCTCGCCAGCTGACTACCCTTGACCTACCATTGACTTACCAATTCTTCAAGCATCTCGAAGACAACTTTTTGCAGGGAAAACGCTTCCACAACCAGGAGGAGGCAGAAAATGCCTTTCAAGAGTGTCAAATCCCAAAGCACAGATTTTTATGCTACACGAATAAACAAACTTATTTCTCCTTGGCAAAAAGTGTTGATTGTTAACGGTTCCTATTTTGATTGATAAAGATGTTTGAGCCTAGTTATAATGATTTAAAATTCACAGTTTGAAACTGCAATTACATTTGCACCAACCTAATCTATGCTTTTATGTTTATTAAAACATATTCTTTGTTCTTTATAAGGATGATGCTAAATAAAGTTTGGTAATACCATCCAAAATACATTCTCTACTACATATGAGAACTAATAGATTCTCTGAGTCTTAACAAAGGTTTTTGTTAATTCTGACACAGTAATCTCAGTCTGCATATATAGAAACCAGAGTGATTATTTGACTAACATGTGCCTTCTCCATTAGCCTGTAAGCTCCAGAAGACCAAGAATCATATTAATGTGTGATCACTCAAGTGCTCAAAATTTAAGTAAAAATTTACTCATTTACTAAAATGAGTACATGAGTGAATATTTAGAGAAAAATAAAAGTTGATAATCAGTAAGTTTAAAATAACACATGAAGAGAGACTAGAATAAGCAACAGATTTTAAAAACTGAATTGAACATTAAAACTTGCAATATAAAATCACCTATTTGACTGGATTTGTACAAATAAGCATTAGTTCTCATCTTACCTAAAAATGGATCTTTATTAAGCTCAAGGACAAGATAAATACTATGAATGCTAGCTCTCTGATCCTGGAAACACTTATTCAACATTTATTTATTGAGCATTCAATACATGAACACGTTCAAATTTAAATCAGTAAATAACTCTTTTCAAGGTGCTTGTAATTAATTAATTGATACATGCTTATTATTTAGTACAACTTAGCTTAAATGCATCTCTTTCCACAGATCAAAAACTATTCCTGAAATTAATTTTAAGAAACTGCTTACAGTTACTGTTATATTATTTTCTATTGTCATTCGTTTTGTGGCCTTTCATGTCTTTGAAACAAGCACTGGCATACTAACGTTTTTTTTGTCTACCCACACATCCTCCTCCTCCAATACTTTTTTAAAAGAAACAATACCAGAACTTCTACTGCTGACTAAGAAGGGCTAACTGAGACAGGATTATCCCCACTGCATTAAAAAATCAGGCAAAATACATAAAACCACAGTATTCAAATAATGGAACTTAAGCATGAAGGACAGTGATCTAAGAGGGATGGGAAACAAATATATGAGCCTTATAATTTATGCCCATTTTAAAGCTTTGAGAGAATTTCCAGGTGGCTGGTGCAGGAGTTGGAACCCATGTGAAGCACAGCAAACTTACTGGGTTAAGGAGACTGAATTTAAGGGAACCATACTAGGCATAAGCCTAAATCCTACAGTAAATCCCTATTAAATTCTGACATACATCCTCCCATGCTGCAGCAGTCAATATTATGTTGACATGTTTATCAATTTAAGTTTTGTGTTTTTTTTTTTTATTAACTTAACCAGGAGTGGATATAAGATAAGATAGTCCTGGTGACCAAAAACTGGCATACTTTGACAAATAAAATTACTGGCAGAAAGCTAAAGAGACTTTTCACTGCTTTATAAAATCTCGGTAAGAAAACAGAATTACAGTCTACATACACATTTTCTACAAGAGTCTGTTTTATACAAAAAAATATTAGTGCCCATAAAAGACATAATTTTTCCCATATTGTCCATCTGAAATGCAAACTTAATCATATTATACCCCTACTCAAATTCTCATAAGTTAACATATGAGAAAATGCAAAGATCAGGTGTTATGATTGATGATTTATGTTCAATTAATATAGATTTGTGAAACTGCCACTCAGACAAGATAAAGGAATATTTTCATCACCCCAGAATATTTCCACATGACTCTTTTCAGTGAACTTCCTCTCCTCTAATATCAGATTTCTATAATCACAAGTTATATTATCTTTAGATTGTAGTATATAATTTATTCAATTTGCTTTGGAGGTAAGATTGCAACTTACTACATACAAACCAGATATTCATTCATAATTTTTAACACATGGGCAAGTAAATTACTTCTGGTAGGTTCTGAGCAAGTAGGGATTTTCTCTTACCTATATATATTTCTCTCAAATTCAGAGTGATTTTCTGATATTAATGACCAACTTCTATGAAATACCTGACCTCCCAAAAGAAACCTGCTATATACATGCAAACTGGTAATAACATAAAGTCATCATCTCATCAACCTGCACTCTATCCATTCTCGAGCCAATAATAATTGAGGAATTCCAAAATATCTCTAGAGGAAGATTACCTAGCAAGTACAAGTAAATAAAGAAAAATATAAGCAAGGACTCATTACTGGGGTTGATCTGTTCATGACTGGTGGAAAAATTTACTAGCTCTTCATGAAAATTCATCCTATGACAGCACCATCTTCTAATTAGAACTTATTGTGAATTTATTAAGTTCTGCATTTTATGAATTTCAAAATGCTTTTACTTCTGCTGTTATGCTTCTACTGACAGACACCATCCTGAGAGTCTGGAGTGTCAATGATTCCATATTTTTCTGGAACAAAGCTACAAAGAAAGTACATGATTAAAAATAGTGTGTTTGTACTGACTGAACAGAGAACAGTAAGATGTATTTAACTTATCTTCCAAAGAAGTGTTTACTTTGTGGCACTATTTGATAATTTCATGTTTTCTAATTTTGGCAGAAATCTTTGGCAGTAGCTGTTATTTGTATGTCTTTCAGCTGAAACAGTATCAGTCTATTTCATCTCTTTTGATCCAAGAACCCAAAAGAAACTGATTTAGAGATGATGACAATAATAGCAAAGATGCTAAGGATCAGATTTATCATCTTAATATTATAAATTATTATATATTATAAATATTATATATTATATACAATAATATATATTATATACAAAATATATATTATAAAAGTCAAGACATAGTAGGAATTTCAACAGTAAGTTGTCAGAAGGACTTTACTGACCTATTTAGTACCATGTATGAACTGTATGACCATCCTGTATTTCTAAGCTGAACTTTAAAAACTGAAATATTTTATTTTTAAAATACCTAAAGGAAAATTGTAGTTTAATATACAGAAAGTAGATTAAATATTCTATATTTTCAGAAGAATGTAGAAATGGGACAACTAAAACTATCTGTCCTTTCTGCACTTAAAAATATTATTTTCAAGGATCTACTACCATATTATGAAGCATGTTATTTTCCAGTAAAGACAAAGAATCTGAGGGGAAAACATTAGAACTAAATAAAGGCTCAACTAAACCAAAATACACGACTGTAACTATATATTCCTTAAGCTTGATAGATGCAAAACACTTAAGCTTGCCAGGTATGTTAGTCACCATGCTGTCATAACAAGTTAACATAAGGTGGTAAGATGGCTTAGACAACAGAAATTGATTTTTTTAACAGTTCAGGAAACTGGAATTCCAAGATGAGGGTTCCAGCATAGTTAGGTTTGGTGAGAGCACTCTTCCCAGGCTCGCCTGGCCACCTTCTTGCTGTCCTCACACAGGGGCACCCTGATTTCAGACTTCCAGCTTCAACGCTGAAGTGTAAACTAGGTTAAACCTGTCAGCACATTCCAACCCCTTGTCAAAGTGGTACTTCAGTACAATACCTAAGCCAGCCAGTACGATCAGAGTAAGTCTATGATCTTCCACTGGGAATACAGAGACATAGAAGCTTTCCTCTCGATATCAATGACCTAGAATTGCTGTCTACTTTGCCAGGCTAAGAGAGGGCAGAGTTGAGAAAAGCACAAAAAAATAAGTCAATCAACCAACTGATCAATCAGAACCAAAAAACACAGCTCGAGCTTCGATTAAACTATACTTGAAGCCTAAAACCTATGCATTTGTTGAATTTTATAAACCAATATATTCCTTTTGTTGTTTAAACCAAGTTGAATTGTATTTTCTGTTGTCTCATGATTGATAAAAACACAATTTAGTAGATTAACTTTTTCCTAGAATAATAATCCAGAAAAGTCTTAAGACTCAAACTATCCCACAAGAATAAACAAAAACAACCTACATGATTAAAACACAACCTTTTTTGTATCGTGCCATACTTTATTTTCTGCTTTGCCACTTGCCATCAAAGCTGTCACTTAACTAATTGATTATATATCAACCTAAAGATACCAGCCAGGGGTGTGAGCACCAAATGTATACAAACTGGCTATGTTTGCATTTATGGAATTTCTGTGTGTGTGTGTTTGTAATATCATATCCATGATGCCCATCAGCTGCCTTCATAAGCCAGCAGATTAGTGGAAAGCAATTATTAATCCTTACTGTAACATTTGAGAACTGTGCTGATAATTAATACCTTCTCTCCATCTTTGAGAGTCAAGAAGGATCTCTGACAGCAGGACTCTACCTAACAAATAGCCTAGAGAGGACACAGAATCTCTGAATTTATAGAAAAGTGTTTAGAATGAAACTAGTAAAATTTTACTTTTATCTGTTTAACACAAACAAAAAAGCAAGAGACTTAAAGAAAAACATCTACTACTGTTTTATTGAATATGCCGAAGTCTTTGACTGTGTGGATCACAACAAAGTATGGAAAATTATTCAACAAATGTAAATACCAGACCACTTTACCTGCCTCCTGAGATATCTGTATGCAGGTCAAGAGGAAACAGTTAGAACCAGACATGAAACAACAGACTGGTTCCAAATCAGGAAAGGAATACATCAAAGCTGTATATTGTCACCCTGCTTATTTAACTTATATGCAGAGTACATCATGAGAAACGCTGAACTCGAGGAAGAACAAGCTGGAATCAATATTGCCAGGAGAAACATCAATAACCTCAGATATGCAGATGACACCTCCTTTATGACAGAAAGTGAAGAGGAACTAAAGAGCCTTTGATGAAGGTGAAAGAGGAGAGTTTAAAAGCTGGCTGAAAACAACATTAAAAAAACTAAGATCATGGCACTGGGTCCCATCACTTCATGGTAAATAAATGGGGAATCAATGGAAACAGTGAGAGACTACTTTCTTGGGCTCCAAACCACTGCAGATGGTGACTGTAGCCATGAAATTAAGACCTTTGCTCCTCAGAAGTAAGCTATGAGAAACCAAAATGGCATATTAAAAAGCAGATCATATAAATAACTCAAATTATAAAAATAATGATTGACAGCATCTGTTGAGTGCTTTCCACTTAGCAGACTCTTTTCTAAGAACTTCTATTTGTATTACCTCATTTAAACCTAACAACAATCCTATGTGGTAGGTAAGATTATCATCCCAATTTTACAGATATGGAAACTGAGGCCCAGGTTAAGAAGCATTCATGAGTGGAAAACATACTATTTCAATTCAGGTTGTAAAGTCAGGACCTTAGCTCTTAACTTCTGTGCTATACTGTCTCTCATGTCAATCATTTTCCCAGATACTACTCTGCCATAAGTACTACTTAAAGAGATGTTCTACCTAAGAGTAAGGAAGCAGATCTGATTAAGGTGGTTACAGATGGTGGGGAGTGGGGGGAGCAATATTATAAAAAAAGATGAGTGAATAAAATATATGGAGCATAAAATATAGGGAGTATAAACTAGAGGGAAAAGTAGTATTTATAAAGCACCTTAAAAAGAAAATATATACATATAGCGCTATTTTTATATTCTGTGTATGTGAAAAAGACATATCACGACCTGGCTAACTAGCAGCTTGTGAAACGTGACGATGCACAGACTAAGTTTAGATCCACTTTAACATAGCTCATATAATACGTAAAGTATTTTGGAAAAGAGACTTCTCAGATTCCAAATCCTGAACATATCCTGGAATGTATAAATAAGGAAGACCAAATTATTATATGACTAATGAGTCCAATCTAAGAACCATATAATGTATGTAAAAGTAATTCTAATATTGATATTTTAACAACTTAACATATAAAGTTATTAACTTTTGAAACATGAATAACTTAGAACCCAGGGTGATTTATGGGAATAGTAAAGTATGTACAATTGCAATAATAATCTCTATGCCTTTCGGGAGCCCCTTTCATGCATGTCACTGCCAGTTAATTATCCGTTTTATGACAACTCCAAACATGCCTTTCCTGCTCAAAAGCTTTCCTACTTTGCCATTCAAGTTCTTTCCTCTAGCAGTTTCCCATTACTGTTGTTCACACGCTTAATGCTCTGGGCATTCATTATTTCCCAAACAATTTCTAGTCTTTTTTTTTTTTTTAATAGGCACAACTGTGCTCCTACAATCCACCTTCTCTTGATAATTGATCATTCAAATTCTCATGTCCATGAGGTTGCAAAGACTGTGTCATAACTGAGTAACTAACACTTTTCACGTTTTTTCACTTTTTCCTTAATGATGGTTCTAGCCAAAAGGAGACAGACTCTCCGTTTGGAACACTCTATACTTCTTTATGATACATATCTTCTAAGTGAGGGCTAAAACTTAAAATTAGGTATTCTTACTTCATTAAGAAAATTTCTTACTAAGTATGAGGGCTGTTGTTGTTCAGTTGCTCAGTCATGTCAGACTCTTTGCTACGCCATGGACTACAGCACGCTAGGCTTCCCTGTCCTTCACACCATCTTCAGGAGTTTGCTCAAACTCATGTCCACTGAGTTGGTGATGCCATCCAACCATCTCGTCCTGTGTTGTTCCCTTCTCTTCCTGCCTTGAATCTTTCTCAGCATCAGGGTCTTTTCCAATGAGTCGGCTCTTGGCATCAGGTGCCCAAAGTATTAGAGCTTCAGCTTCAGCATCAGTCCTTCCACTGAATATTCAGGACTGATTTCCTTTAGGACTGTCTGCTTTGTTTTCCTTGCAGTCCAAGGGACTCTTAAGCATCTTCTCAACACCACAGTTCAAAAGCATCAACTCTTTGGTGCTCAGACTTCTTTATGGTCCAACTCTCACATCTGTATATGGTTACTGAGAAACCACAGCTCTGACTAGATGGACCTTTGTTGGCAAAGTAGTGTCTCTGCTTTTTAATACGCTGTCTAGGTTGGTCATAGCTTTTCTTCCAAGGAGCAAGTGTCTCTTAATGTCATGGCTGCAGTCATCATCTGCAGTGATTTTGGAGCCCAAGAAAATAAAGTCTGTTGCTGTTTCTATTGTTTCACCATCTATTTGCCATGAAATGATGGGACCGGATGCCAAGATCATACTATTTTGAATGTTCAGTTTTAAGCTAGCTTTTTCAATCTCCTCTTTCACCTTCAGCAAGAGGCTCTTTAGCTGCTGTTCACTTTCTGCCATAAGGGTGGTGTCATATACATACCTGAGGTTGTTGATATTTCTCCTGACAATCTTGATTCAAGCTTGTGATTTATCCAGCCAGGAATTTCGTATGAACAGTAGGAACAGTGTGAGAAACTATCAAGCAATGAAGAAACAGGCTGAGTGTGAAAGATGGGGTTCCTCCCCTCAGAATGCTTTCAACCTGGCAAGGAATTCTAATTCTATTTCATAATATGGCTGTTAAGAAAAGCCTGCTAGGAAATTCCTTGGCAGTCCAGTGGTCAGGAATTTGCACGAACACTGCTGGGGCCCAGATTTGATCCCTGGTCAAGGAACTAAGATCCCACAAGGATATGCTCAAAAATCCTTCAACCTAGGCTTCAATGGTATGTGAACCAAGAACTTAAGATATAAAAGCTGGATTTAGAAAAAGCAGTGGAACCAGAGATCAAATTGCCAATATCTGCTGGATCACAGAGAAAGCAAGGGAATTCCAAAATTCCAGAAAAATATCTAGCTTTGCTTCATTGATTACACGAAAGCCTTTGACTGTGTGGATCACAACAAACTGTGGAAAATTTCTGAAGAGATGGCAGTATCAGACTACCTTATCTACCTCCTGAGAAACCTGTATAAAAGTCAAGAAGCAACAGAACTGGACCTGGAACAATGGACAGGTTCAAAATTGGGAAAGGAGTATGTCAAGGCTGTATTTTATCACTCTGCTTATTTAACCTACATGCAGAATACATCATGCTAAACGCCAGGCTGACTGAATCACAAGGTGGAATAGAGACTGCTGGAAGAAATATCAAAAACCTCAGATGTGCCTCTAATACCACACTAATGGTAGAAAACAAAGAAGAACTAAACAGTCTCGGACACGACTGAGTGACTGACCTGAACTGAAAGAGCCTCTAGATGAAGGTGAAAGAGAGTGAAAAAGCTGGCTAAAACTCAACATTTCAAAAAATGAAGATCACAGCATGTGATCCCATCATTTAATAGCAAATAGACAGGGAAACAGTGGAAGCAGTGACAGATTTTACTTTCTTGGGCCCCAAAATCACTGTAGATGGTGACCACAGCCATGAAATTAAAGATGCTTCCTCCTTAGAAGGAAACCTAAGACAAACCTAGACAGCATATTAAAAAGTAGAGACACCACTTTTCCAAAAAAGGTCAGTATGGTCAAAGCTATAGTTTTTCCGGTAGTCATGTATGGATCTAAGAGTTGGACCATAAAGAAGGATGAGCACCAAAGAATTGATGGTTTTGAACTGTAGTGCTGGAGAAGACTCTTTTGAGTCCCCTGGACTGCAAGGTGATCAAACCAGTCACTCCTAAAGAAAATCAATCCTGAATATTCATTGGAAGGACTGATGCTGAAGCTGAAGTTCCAGTATTTTGGCCACCTGATATGAAGAGCTGACTCACTGGAAAAGACCTTGATTGCTGGAAAAGATTGAGAGAAGGAGAAGAGGGTGACAGAAGATGAGCTGGTTGGATGGCCTCACCAACTCAACAGACATGAATTTAAGCAAACTCCGGCAGACAGTAAAGGACAGGGAAGCCTGGTGTCCAGCAGTCCACGGGGTCTCAAAGAGTTGGACATGACTTATGAAAGGAACAATTTGTCCAAGGGCATGTACGTCCTTCAAGAAAGTCATTTGTTTCCTGTTAGTGACTCTTCCCCTCCACTTCTAACAGAAATTTTTTCACATAAGTGCTCTTCTTCCCCTACACTTCCCTTTTTAAGACAGTATATAAGCCCCAGATGAAGCACAAGCTACACACAAGATTATCGGGAATAACATCAATAATCTCAGATATGCAAATGACAGCAACCTTATGGCAGAAAGAGAAGAGCTAAAGAGCCTCTTGATGAAAGAGGAACATGAAAAAGATGGCTTAAAAATCAACATTTAAAAACTAAGATCATGGCATCCAGTCCCATCACTTCATGGCAAATAGATGGGGAAACAATGGAAACAGTGAGAGACTTTATTTTCTTGGGCTCCAAAATCACTGTAGATGGTGACTGCAGCCATGATACTGAGAGATGCTTGCTACTTGGAAGAAAAGCCATAAACGGCTAGACAGCATATTAAAAAGCAGAGACGTTATTTTGCCGACAAAGGTCCGTCTAGTAAAAGCTATGGTTTCTCCAGTAGTCATGTATGGATGTGAGAGTTGGACCATAAGGAAAGCTGAGTGCCGAAGAACTGATGCTTTTGAACTGTGGTGGATGGCATCACCGACGCAATGGACACAGGTTTGAGCAAATTCTGAGAGATGGTAAAGGACAGGAAAGTCTGGCGTGGACAGGGAAGCCTGTGTGCAGCAGTCCATGAGGTCTCAAAGAGTTGTACACGACTGAACAACAAAGACAACAAAACTACTTAAAACAAAGTTTATAAAGAGAAGAAGTTAAAAAGCAAAAGAGGAATTAGATAACTCAAAGAAAGAAATCCTAGAGAGGATAAAAGATTTAATTTTAAATTTTATAGTTGTGAGAAGAGTCTTTGATGGAGCTCTCATTTTCAAATGAAATTAATATATTCACATTTTATACAGAATTGAGTAAAACTGAGAAAGTCTACAATTTTGCAACATCTTACTATTGTTAAACTGTACAAAGAATCACAGATAGAAGGTATTTTAAGGAGTTTAATGTCCTAAAAATATTTGTCAACTGAAGGAATTTGGAATGAAGTAACAAAACATAACACCTGTATAATTACTCGAGCTAAAATAAACATTGCAAAACTTCCCATGGAAGATTATAGGAAATCCACTTAAAAAGTTAAACAAAGAAGATTACACTTTTAAATAAAATATTGGTGACAATATTAGAGATTGATATAGCTTTAAAAAATGCTAAAAGCATGTGGATATACACAAAATATTCTGATTCTGTCACTTTTTATTATGTTATGATAATCACAATAAATAAAATTTTGAACTGTCACATTAAAGTACATGACTCATTGTTATTTTTTAAAACGTGGTTTATTTCTGAAACTAATTTTTCAGTAGAATTAGTTTGTATGGATCCACCAATATAAAGTTCAAATTGTTGGCCAATAATTATTTCAAAACATATATTGCTTTGTTTTAATGTTTCTCATCTCTCTCAAACATGAGACTATTCAGTTCAGTTCAGTTCAGTCGCTCAGGCGTGTCCGACTCCTTGCGACCCCATGAATCGCAGGACACCAGGCCTCCCTGTCCAGCACCAACTCCCGGAGTTCACCCAAACTCATGTCCATCGAGTCGGTGATGCCATCCAGCCATCTCATCCTCTGTTGTCCCCTTCTCCTCCTAGCCCCAATCCCTCCCAGCATCAGGGTCTTTTCCAATGAGTCAACTCTTTGCATGAGGTGGCCAAAATACTGGAGTTTCAGCTTCAGCATCAGTCTTTCCAATGAACACCCAGGACTGATTTCCTTTAGGATGGACTGGTTGGATCTCCTTGCAGTCCAAGGGACTCTCAAGGAATGATAAATCAGTGTTTAGCCTACAGGTAAACTGACACCTATTTGACCCCAATTCACTAACAAATTGGACAGATAGTCCAGAACTTGACTGCTGTAATCATATCAAACCAAACTGGCATAAGACTGAATGAAATACTATATTCCAAGAATTGACTTTATGACCCTTCTAAGATGACTACAGGAAAAACTGAAAATTTTATAAAGAATTCAATTATGATATTAACACTTCAAAATGTACTTTGAGTACATATTCTCTCAGTTAAAAATTACTTCTGCAAGGGACTTCCCTGACAGACCAGTGGTTAAGACTTTACTTCACAATGCAAGGAGTGGATGTGGGCTCCATCCCTGGACAGGGGGCTAAGATCCC
Source organism: Bos javanicus (assembly GCF_032452875.1). Lineage (NCBI taxonomy): Eukaryota > Metazoa > Chordata > Mammalia > Artiodactyla > Bovidae > Bos > Bos javanicus. The sequence goes on along the minus strand of NC_083877.1, from coordinate 78,248,559 downwards.
ATATGCCTCATGGCCAAAAAAGCAAAACATAAAACAGAAGCAATACTGTAACAAGGTCAATAAAGACTACAAGAATGGTTGACATAAAAAAAGAATATTTCTGGAAAGACCCCCTACAGTTCAAAAAGAACATATGTAAAATACATGGCATTCAGTTCAGTTCAGTTGCTCAGTCAGGTCCAGTTCTTTCCTACCCCATGAATTGCGGCATGCCACACCTCCCTGTCCATCAAAAACTCCCAGAGCTTGCTCAAACTCATGTCCATTGAGTCGGTGATGCCATCCAACCATCTCATCCTCTGTCATCCCCTTCTCCTCCCGCCTTCAATCTTTCCCAGCATCAGGGTCTTTTCAAATGAGTCAGTTCTTTGCATCAGGGGGCCAAAGTATGGGAGTGTCAGGTTCAGCATCAGTCCTTTCAATGAATATTCAGGACTGATTTCCTTTAGGATGGAGGGATTGGATCTCCTGCAGTCCAAGGGACTCTCAAGAGTCTTCTCCAGCACCACAGTTCAAAAGCATCAATTCCTCGGTGCTCAGCTTTCTTCACAGTCCAACTCTCACATCCATACATGACCACTGGAAAAATCATAGCTTTGATAAAACAGACCTTTGTTGGCAAAGTAATGTCTCTGCTTTTGAATATGCTGTCTAGGTTGGTCATAGCTTTTCCTTCCAAGGATCAAGTGTCTCTTAATTTCATGGCTGCAATCACCATCTGCAGTGATTTTGGAGCCCAAGAAAATAGTTTCTCACTGTTTCCTTGTTTCTCCATCTATTTGCCATGAAGTGATGGGAACAGATGCCATGATCTTAGTTTTCTGAATGTTGAGTTTTAAGCCAACTTTTTCACTCTCCTCTTTCACTTTCATCAAGAGGCTCTTTAGTTCTTCACTTTCTGCCATAAGGGTGGTGTCATCTGCATATCTGAGATTATTGATATTTCTCCCAGCAATCTTGATTCCAGCTTGTGCTTCATCCAGCCCAGCGTTTCGCATGATGTAGTCTGCATATAAGTTAAAGAAGCAGGGTGACAATATACAGCCTTAATGTACTCCTTTCCTGATTTGGAACCAGTCCGATGTTCCATGTCCACTTCTAACTGTTGCTTCTTGACCTGCATAATGATATCTCAGGAGACAGGTAAGGTGGTCTGGTATTGCCATCTCTTGAATAATTTCCCACGGTTTATTGTGATCCAAACAGTCAAAGGTTTTGGCATAGTCAATAAAGTTTTTTTCTGGAACTCTCTTGCTTTTTCGATGATACAATGGATGTTGACAATTTGATCTCTAATTCCTCTGCCTTTTCTAAATCCAGTTTGAACATCTGGAAGTACATGGCTCATGTACTATTGAAACCTGGCTTGGAGAATTATGAGCATTACTTTGCTAGCGTGTGAGATGAGTGCAATTGTTCGGTAGTTTGAACGTTCTTGGCATTGCCTTTCTTTGGAACTGGAATGAAAACTGACCTTTTCCGGTCTTGTGGCCACTGTTGAGTTTTCCAAATTTGCTGGCATATTGAGTGCACCCCTTTCACAGCATCATCTTCCAGGATTTGAAATAGCTCAACTGGAATTCCACCAACTCCACTAGCTTTGTCCATAGTGATGTTTCCTAAGGCCTACTTGACTTCACTTTCCAGGATGTCTGGCTCTAGGTGAGTGATCATACCACTGTATCTGAGTCATGAAGATCTTTTTTGTACAGTTCTTCTGTGTATTCTTGCCACCTTTTCTTAGTATCTTCTTCTTCTGTTAGGTCCATACCATTTCTGTCCTTTATTGTGCCCATCTTTGCTTGATGCTATCCCAAGATTCCCTTGGTATCTCTAATTTTCTTGAAGAGATCTCTGGTCTTTCCCTTTCTATTGTTTTTCTCTATTTCTTTGCACTGATTACTGAGGAAGGCTTTCTTATCTCTCCTTGCTATTCTCTGGAACTCGCATTCAGATGGGTATATCTTTCCTTTTCTCCTTTGCCTTTTGCTTCTCTTCTTTTCTAAGCTATTTGTAAGGCCTCCTCAGACAACCATTTTGCCTTTTTGCATTTCTTTTTCCTGGGGGCAGGTCTTGATCACTGCCTTCTGTACAATATCACAAACCTCCATCCATAGTTCTTCAGGGACTCTATCAGATCTACGCATTAATATACAATATTTGTCTTTCTCTCTCTGACTTACTTCACTCTATACAATAGGCTCCAGGTTCATCCACCTCATCAAGATTGACCCAAATGCATTATTTTTTATAGTTGAGTAATGTTCCACTGTATATATATACCACAATTTCTGTATCCATTCATCTGTTGATAGACATGTAAATTGCTTCCATGTCCTTGCTATTGTAAAAAGTGCTGAGACAAACACATTATGGTTTGCTCAGGGTATCTGCCCAGTAGTGAGATTGTTGGGTCAAATGGTAGTTTTATTCCTAGTTTTTTAAGGAATCTCCATACTGTTCTCCATAGTGCCTGTATCAATTTACATTACTGCCAACAGTGCAAGAGGGTTCCCTTTTCCCATATCCTCTCCAGCATTTATTATTTGTAGATTTTTTAATGATAGCTATTCTGACCAGTGATACCTCATTGTAGTTTTGACTTGCATTTCTCTAATAATGAGTAATGTTGAGCATCTTTTCAACTCTTTGTTGGTCATTTGTATGTCTTCTTCAGAGAAATGTCTGTTTAGGTCTTCCACTCATTTTTTGATTCTGTTGTTTGGTTTTTTGGTATTGAGCTACATGAGCTGCCTGTATATTTTAGAGATTAATCCTTTGTCAGTTGTTTTGTTTGCAATTAATTTCTCCCATTCTAAGGGTTGTCTTTTAAGCTTATTTATTGCTTCCTTTGCTGTACAAAGGCTTTTAAGTTTAATTAAGCCCCATTTGTTTACTTTTGTTTTTATTTCCATTACTCTAGGAGGTGGGTCAAAGAGGATCTTGCTGCAAAATATGTCAGAGTGTACTGCCTATGTTTTCCTCTAAGAGTGTTACAGTTTCTGTCCTTACATTTAAATCCCTTGCATTTCTATTCACTATTCCTTGCATTCCTATTCAATAACAGTGAAAAATCAGGAAGAGAAGTGAAGGAAACAATCCCATTCACCACTGCAACAAAAAGAATAAAACACCTATGGATAAACCTACTTAAAGAGACAAATGACTTCTGTGCTCAAAACTATAAGACACTGACGAAAGAAATTAAAGAGGACACAAACAGATGGAAAGCTATACCATGTTTTTGTATTGGAAGAATCAATATTGTGAAAATGACTATACTACACAAAGCAATCTACAGATTCAATGAGATCCCTATCAAACTACCAATGATATTTTTCATAGAACTAGAAAAATTTTTTCACAATTTGTATGAAAACACAAAGGACCCCAACTAGCCAAAGCAATCTTGAAAAAGAAGAATGGAGCTGGAGGAATCAACTTTCTTGACTTCAGACTATACTACAAAACTATAGTCATCAAAACAGTATGGTATGGGCACTAAAACAGTAATATAGACCAACAAAACAAGACAAAAGCCCAGAGATAAACCCATGCACCTATGGGCGCCTTATCTTTGACAAAGGAGGCAAGAATATAAAATGGAGAAAAGATAGCCTCTTCAATAAGAGATGCTGAGAAAACCAGAAGCTACATGTGAAAGAATGAAAGTAGAATATTTTCTAACACCATAAACAAGAACAACTTACTTTTAAAATTACTGTCTTTTAAATAAACAATTTAAAAGTTAGACTGAATTACTCAAAATATTTTTTTTCCTCTACAACATTATGCTATCAGAGTTGTCTTCAAAGTGAACTTCAGAAAATAGGTTCAATTTTGAAAATGATTGCAGGGATCTTCCTCAATTTCATCAAGAATGGAAGCCTTTCTTGGCTGTATCTTTTCAGTATTCTGAAGAGCAAGTACCTTATAAATCAAAACCATGGGGATTAGCAAGGTCATCATATCCTTTTGCTCATGAAGTTAGGTTTCTCGTTATCTAACACATACTTAGAAAGATACTGAAGCTGAAGAAGGAACCAATATTGGTCAAAGTTTAAACATAGCTATTAATAGGTCACCAGAAAATAAGCTTTCATATTGAACACCAAAAAAGGGCTGACTGTTGATATCAGAACTGCCTGAAAAATGGGAGGAAAGTAGGTTTTGCCAATGTGTATTCACTGCACATTCAGTCTGTTACTCTTTTACTCTTTCTATCACCCATTCTTCAGCTTAGTCACTAAATCACACATTCATTTATCTATTTAAGAAATATATCTGGCTGGGTCTACTATGGTAGGTGGCAGCAATTAAACATGAACAGACTCTGGCCTTAAGAAAGTTATAATCTATTCTGAAATATACAGTACATACACAGACAATGATAATATAGTACAAAAATCTATGACAGGAGTTTAGGCAACATATAGGAAGAGCACATGGGAGACCATAGAGGGCTCCAGGAAGGAAAAAAACCCAAGTTCAATCAGCTCAATTAGCCTTCCCACCTAAATAGATTACCCTAAATTTAAAATTTAGGCTTCCTTCTAAATTTTCATTTAATTTTTCTCAGAGGGTTAAAGAAGACTAGGATAGTTATTTACCACAATGACCAGGGAGGACTAGAAAGGAGTAGCAAGGACTGGTCTCCTTAAAACTGCTATCCAATAGTCTAGTATTAAGGACATTTTCCCATGTGGATAGAGGTAATTTAATTCCCCATAATAACTCCCCATAATCTCTCAAAAAACAGTATTTTAAAAGCTTGAACTCTTAAAACATCTAGAAACAAATAGGTCTCCCCTATCTCTTGTTATTTTCTTCCTAAATTGGGCTGAGTCACAAGCAAGCTTTTCCTAGGAAACTCATTAGGGAAGAATACTTATGCAGATTTCTGATTAGGAAGCTTCTTTACCTGCCGGTTTGTCTTCCCAACCCATAGGCAACAATCTTCCACTGAAAAACCCAGAGAGGAGTTCATATACAGGACTAAACTGTCATTATTTCATTAAGGCTTTTCCTTTGCAGGTGTTAAATCTCACTTTCAATCTCATGAGTCTTCACAGTCTCATATTTCAGATATCAACATAAACCAAACCGAAAAATTCTTTTCCTCCTCTTCCTAACAAACATTGAGAAAAAAATATATAAAAGCTCATGGTGAGAGAAGAATTAAATGATCAAAAATCAAATACCTACAGGCCATAAATTTTAAAATATTTGCAAACATTTTAATGTCGGTTCCTAGAAGACCAGTGCTAAGATGTTAGTCCATCATATTTTTAATAAACTTAGGAACACAAACTGAAGCCAAGTTCAGTGAAGCCATTATGCTGTAGATCTTAAACTTACAGAGAGCTGAATGGCAATAATATCTCAATAAAACTAGAGAAAAGATTTTTTAAAATGTGATAACAAAACCAAGAAAGTCAAAACTAAGGCTAGAAGTAGAAAGAATGCAATGCCTGGTTGTCAGGAAGCCCTATCTATGTAATTTTAGGACCTTAGATCAATTACAACTTAGTTGAGCTCTAGTTTTTACATCCCTAAATTGACAGAGCTAAACTAATTAAGTGTGACTGTCATATGAAAACAAAATTTCAAAAGTAGTGCAGGTAATAGATGCTAAGATGATTGAAGCTGTAGACGCAAACTAGCCAACAACGAGCAAAAATCAGGATATCCAGTCGTAAAACATGAGGTTATGAACTCTGGCAACAACCTGAATTAGGTTTGTGCACCCTCACCAGTCAAGCCTCTAGATCAAAATGCAACCAGCTAACACATAAGACTCTTGGGAGATCCTGAGAAGAAAATCCAGTTAAACTGTACCCAAAATCCTGACTGATGCAAACTGTGAATAATAAATATGTGTTGTTTTAAAAAAACTCTGTGGTAATTTGTTACACAGCAATATAAAGCTATTATAAGTAGACAATGTAATCATTTGGGTTTTTTTCACTTTGACCATCAGTGTCGCATGTATCATTGTGTTCTTGATAAATAAAATACATGGATATAAAAACATTGTTTTAATGACTAGTTTTAATCTCTTAGACTCTGATTCATCTTCAGCCAAACTGAGTTTCTAAAAAGCAAAGCACACCCTCGAATTTCTATTCATTCTCATAATCAATCAGTCTCTCCTCTCTCTGTTATTCCTTCTCGCCTCCCTCACTTCCTTCCTCCTTTACTTCTTCTACTTCTCTTTTTTCTTAATAAAAAGCTTCTTTTCAAGGATCATCTCTTTTTAAATCATCTCTGTCAGTGCTTTCGTTAAACTTTCATATGCCTCTATAATAATATTCCTCTATTAAGGTATCATAATGGAATGGGGAATGAGAATATTTGACTCTTTTTCCCTTCCTCATCCCCTTTTTTTCTTTCCCCTTTTTAACGGACAGCAATAGTCTCTCTTTTTAAGAAGGAAGCATGGAAAGACAGAAATAATGTCTGTTATTAATGTGCTGTTATTCCACCTGGTGTCTAATCAGCTGTAATTAAAGCAATAAATTCACCTGAGTCATTTCACATTTTTGTGTGTGTACTACATAAGCAGGCAATAATATTAAGAAGTAGGAAGCAACTAACATCAATTAATTGAACTAGGCAGTCCTTATTATTGGTATTACCGCCAATACCTATCTAATTGAGATGGTATGTGTCAGTTCAGTCACTCAGTCATGTCCGACTCTTTGCGACCCCATGGACTGCAGCACGCCAGGCTTCCCTGTCCAACACCAACTCCCAGAGCTTACTCAAACTCATGTCCATGGAGTCGGTGATACCATCCAACCATCTCATCCTCTGTCAGCCCCTTCTCTTTCTGCCTTCAATCTTTCTCAGTATCAAGGTCTTTTCCAACGAGTCAGTTCTTCACATCAGGTGGCCAAAGTATTGGAGTTTTAGCTTCAACATCAGTCCTCCAGTGAATATTCAGGACTGATTTCCTTTAGGATTGACTGACTGGATCTCCTTGCTGTCCAAGGGACTCTCAAGTACCTTCTCCAACACCACAGTTCAAAAGCATCAATTCTTCAGTACTCAGCTTTATAGTCCAACTCTCACATCCATACATGACTACTGGAGGAACCATAGCTTTGACTAGACGGACCTTTGTTGACAAAGTGATGTCTCTGCTTTTTAATATGTTGTCTAGGTTGGTCACAGCTTTTCTTCCAAGGAGCAAGCATCTTTTAATTTCATGGCAGTCATCATCTGAAGTGATTCTGGAGCCCAAAATATAAAGTCTGTCTCTGTTTCCATTGTTTCCCCAACTATTTGCCATGAAGTAATGGGACCAGATGCCAAGATCTTAGTTTTCTGAATGCTGAGTTTTAAGCCATCTTTTTCACTCTCCTCTTTCACTTTCATCAAGAGGTTCTTTAGTTATTCACTTTCTGCCATAATGGTGGTGTCATCTGTGTATCTGAGGTTATTGATATTCCTCCCGGCGGTCTTGATTCCAGCTTGTGCTTCATCCAGCCCAGCATTTCTCACAATGTACTCTGCATATAAGTTAAATAAGCAGGGTGACAATATACAGCCTTCACGTATTCCTTTCCCAATTTGGAAACAGTCTTTTGTTCCATGTCCAGTTCTAACTGTTGCTTCTTGACCTGCATACAGATTTCTCAGGAGGCAGGGAGCAACTAAAGTCAATTAATTAAACTAGGCAGTCCTTATTATAGCTATTACTGCCAATACCTATCTAATTGAGATGGTATGTGTAGGCAAGCAAACTGTTCTATTTTAAAATAATAATTCTTGATGATGTATAAATTTGTCCTTAAATTAACAGCTGAGAATCAATACAGTAGTCATCTCTTAGTTTGATCACTCTTTTTCTGGGACTATCTTCTCTCTCACAGAGGACCCCACCATTCTGACCATAGGTATCTATCCATGACAGGTCAATCAAAATAGTCTACCTCTCTGCTGCTGCTAAGTCGCATCAGTCATGTCTGACTCTGTGACCCCACAGACGGCAGCCCACCAGGCTCCTCTGTCCCTGGGATTCTCCAGGCAAGAATACTGGAGTGGGTTGCCATTTCCTTCTAGCCACAGTGCTTGGATGAGGTTTGGGCACATGACCAGATTAACAAAATCACAGAATTATTCCATGAAATTTTATGTTTTAGAGTGGAAATGAAGACAGACCATCAAGTTATAAGGATGGAATTAGAGTAAGTTAGCAACAATGTCATCAGTTTCATGGAGAAAGCCTGATTGTCATAAGTGAGACTACAGTCAAGAAAAAACTCAAGAGAGTTGATGACAGAAGGTGAGAGAAACAAACCCAGTTGCAAAAATGCCCTAAATCTATTCATTGAGGTTCCCACTCTTGCCCTGGTTTCTGAAGCTCTTTCTTGATTCCATGAGAAATACTCTTTAATTACATATGCCAATATTGGAGAAGGAAATGGCAACCCACTCCAGTGTTCTTGCCTGGAGAATCCCAGGGACAGGGGAGCCTGGTGAGCTGCCGTCTATGGGGTCGCACAGAGTCGGACACGACTGAAGCGACTTAGCAGTAGCAGCACATATGCCAATAAACCACAAACTAACTTTTTAAGCTAGTTGACTTACATGTATATACTCTGAAAATCAAAGAATCAAGTAATTAAACAATGTTATTTATTTCATTAAGAAATTCTAACACTGATAGGTCATCTATATGCCTCAAGCAGAAACACAGATATTATCCATCTTCGATCAGATGTTCCTTAATTTCAAGAACAATGTAAAATGAACATATACTAACGCTTTGATTAAAATAAATTCTTTAGAAATGAGCCCACAAAATCTGCCACATACATTCTTAGAAATGTATGGAACGATGGAAATGAGAGAAAGTCTTCTAAAAGTAGATAAAATCCAAAGTCTTTGCAGTTCTGACATAGAGTACATAATACCAAGCACCAGCCTAGATTAAGCTATATTGTCCAAAAATGCACTTTATAGTACAATAATCATATAATCCACAAGGAACCTGGTTAAAAAGGATAAAAACTTTCAATTAGATATATTATTATAGACAAGACAGCTTGGTGTCTGTCAGATTTAGCAGAACTACTGGCAGCAGAGCAAAATGAATAATCAATAATGCTTAAAATGTTGTCATTGGAAAAATCATTCCTATATCAAAGGAAATTTATCTTCAGAAAAAAAGGATAGCAATATAAAAACTCTTCAGTTTTGACTAATAATTATTAAAGGTCTCCAAGATACTCTAAAATTGAAATTTAAAAAACAGGCCATAAAAAAAATTAACTAAAATCATCTACCTGTAGTACAAGAATGTACAGCTCAATGGAAAATAACCAGTTCAAAAACCACTGTTTACCCTCTGCTGACTGGCATTTTTAAGAAATTCAATTCACCATAGCAACCTGTCTTAACACCAGCAGATAAGTACAGGCTATATTTAGATATGATTGCTTTCCAGACGGCAATCCTGCCTTTCCTTCATATTTAATGTTATGATCCAAGGGACCAAAATATCATTCAATCAGACTGTAGTGTGAAGACAAGTATACTCAAGGGGATGAGGCTGTGTTTCAGAACTATGACGAGAACAGCTTCCAAAGGTGTTGGGAGCCAGAGTGAGGTACTCCGCCCGTGACAAAGGTCATGAGGAAGGAGGCTCGACATACGCAAAGGCGGGATCGAGCCTCAGGAGTCCCCCTGGAACTCCTCGAGCATCTACCCCCATAACCAGAGCCTGCCTACTTTACTACTTTGTGCTCACCTACACCTCTGACTTTACGGGGGGCTGTCCCCCACCACCTCTTTTGGAGAAGGAGTTAACTTAGAGCTCCAGTTTATAATAATTCCTGGGCGTGATAAGAGTGTTTTAACCTACAAACTCCTCTGAAGGTTCTCTGGCCTGCCTGACAGGCTTGTCCGGCCACATGTGATCGCTCACAGCCTCCCAACCGTGAGAGGCACAAGATGCTTTAAACCTTCTAAAAATAGGTTCCTTAGAAAAGTTAGAAAACTATTAGTATAAGTATAATGGGCTAATTAGAAATTGTGTTGGTGAAGGGTTTTTCATCTGTTGAGCCAATGTTTGTTGCTAAGTCTCCATATCCCCTGCCCTTACACACATTAATGAATATATAGAATTAACCTTTGATATTAATCACGTTAGACCTTAGGCTAAGTAAATTCTTTCCTTAACTAAAACCCACTACACCCTCACCCTGTAGGAATGTAACTTTATTTGGGTGGCGTCTGTTTTGAGAATAATCAGCCCTGGAGAAATAAGTGTCCTGATTGACTGACCGCTGTCACAAGGAGAGGGTCGTAAATTGTCAGCAGGCCCCCTGGCCAGAAGATGATGTAATACCCCTAAGACCTCTGTATACATTTGTGTGAAGCACCTGACTTTAATAAAAGTCAGGACTGCTGTCCCCACGTGACTTTTGTATAACATCTCAGTGTATAAAAACAGACTCTGGAAAATAAAGAATTGGGATCAGTTTCTCGAAATACTGGTCTCCCCATGTCGCGCTCTCTCTCACTCTGGCTGAGTCTCCATCTGGAGCGCGGAACCCACCATGCTTACTAATTATGCCTGGGCCTCTAAGATCCGACCGGGGAGGCCTCAGTGTCTCCTCTCCTTCGGGAGAACGGAAGGACGCCTGCGGCCTACGTAAGTGGTGCAAACTTCTTGTCTTGAAGTTTTATTGGTCCCCCGCGTAAACCAAGCTACTCAGCCTCTTTTCTCCACTGAATTTTCCTACTGAGCTATCCTTATTCTATTACTCTTTATATCTTTAATTAATATCTAATTGAAGCTATTGTATCCTGATCCTCGCCTATGCCGTCTCTCCTTCGAATACCCTGGATCAGCCGGGGCTGGTCCCCGGCACAAAGGTGCTATGATTTCTAAAGAAGCATATATATGTAAATAAAATTTTTACATCTAAAAAATTTACAACTAGATGCAATACTATTTTGCAGAATTTTATCTTTGCTCTTAAACATTAAATGCTGTCATCAAACGCTAATGATTTGTACTATCAAAATACATTTCGGCTAGAAGGGTTTTGTTATTATTTAATTAGTATGCGACACTTCCAATTTGGAAACTTCTAATTAAACAAGAAAAAAAATTTTACTCAAAAGCAATCCTTTACAGATTATGTATAACAAGAGCAGTAGTAATACAAGACAAGTAATACAATATACTACATGAAAGATTAATTGAGGAAAATGCTATTGTTACAAAATTACCCTGGATGTATTTGTACTTTATAATCTTTGTAATGACAGTGAAAAGAATTTCTATTTCACTAATAAGCAACACAGTTTACTTCACAAGGTACCAAGTATCATAATAATCATAGTAATAATCATAGAGAGTGCCTTTTATTTTTCTTTACCCTCTAGATTATCTGCATCAAAATTATTTAAAGACAAAAGAAGTGAAGTTCAATTAAAAATACTAAGAACATCTCTTTCACACCCATTAAGGCGGCTATTATGTTAAAAAATAAAAAAAAAAACCAAAAAAAAAAAAAAAAACAGAAAATTATGTATTGATGAGGAATTGGAGAAACTGGAATACATATGCACTCCTGGAGAGAATGTAAGTTGTTGCAGTCACTACAGAAAACACTATAGCAGTTCTTCAAAACCCTAAAAACAGAATTACTGTATGATATAGCAATTCCACTTCTGGGTATATATACAAAAGAATTGAAATCAGTGGCTCAAGGAGATATTTGCATACTCATGTTCAGAGCAGCATTATTCACAACAGTTAACAGGAAGAAGCAACTCAGTGCCCCTCAATGTATGAATAAGTAAACAAACTGTGTTTTATATATATATATATATATATATATATATACACACATATATACATATATACACACACACACACACACACACACACACATAATGGTATATTATTCAACCTTAAAAAAGAAAGAGATTCTGACACATGATAGAACTCACTTGAGACAACTGTGCTAACTAAAAGACAAAAGTCACAAAAAGACAAATATTGTATGATGCCACTTATAAGAGTCCTACAGTATTCCAAAACCATTGAAACAAAAAGAACTGTGGTTGCCAGAGGCTGGGGAGAGAGGAAAATAGGGAGTTAATGTTTTATGAGTTTTTGTTACAGTTCTCCAAGATGAAAAACTCTAGGAGAGCTTGCAACGGTGTGTATATCCTTAACATGACTGAACTGTACACTTAAAATTGGTTAAGACAGTAAATTTCATGTGATGTTTATTTTACAATTAAAAAAAATACCAAGAATATTGACAAGAAGTATTCCTCATCCATAATACAATTTATCCAGAATTTATAATTAAGATCTCTCCTATTTCACTGAATCATCCTTTCTTAAAAATCACAAGAGGCTGTAAACTCAGGAAAATCTTTTCAAAATCTTGACATCACTGGAACAACTGAAAACATATTCTGAGCAACAGAAAGAAAAATAACAAAGACTGGCATAATTGTCATGTTTTGCAAAATTCTTCCCCTATTTGCTCTATGAAAAAAAATACTAATATCCTACATTATGAATTATATTTCTAATATTCGGAGATGGCCAATTCTTCTATGAATTAAACAGTTCTTCCTCTAACTGATTTACATATCACATATATACAACGGATGTAAATTTTTAAGAGTTTTTGCAAATTAAACATGATATATCCATCTATAACCAACTACACACACACACAATTAGCATCAACACAAGGAATAGTAAAATTAAGTGTTCAATTTCTATTGGTCTTTTTCATTTTTATATTTCCTCTCTTGATTATTACACAGCTTTTAATAATTTCTATAAAATGAATCTGAGTTCAAATAATTATCTCTGCTAAATGGTTTATAAGTAAGCAAAAACAACTTTAAAGCATAAATATGGTAGTATGTTTTATCTTTCATCTTCACCAAACAATGGAAACTTGAAAGCATTTTTGAGAATTTTAACTATAGAGAACACAACTGATATAACTTAAAAGTATGTTATATAAAGTATCTCTTTTCCATATAGTAGTCAGCTCTCCTGCATAGATAACAAGAAAAAGTATAAATGAATTTGTATGATTTAAATAGCATATAACCCTCCACTTAAAGAGAATAAAAATTAATTGTATCATGCTAAGAATAATTCCTTTTATGTATGAAAATTATATATCATATTAGATATGTTTCTAATGTGGTGATATGTGTGGGTATGCTAAGTTGCTTTGGTCATGTCCAACTCTTTGTGATCTTACAGACTGTAGCCCAGATATCTTTCTAATACGGTGATGACATCAAGCTAAATTTGACATTTTTCAGTGTGCCATTGAAGACCACAGCTAAAACAAGAAGTCTTATAAAACAATTCTAACTGACAAACTATGCATACAACAGAAGAAATCATTCTTAAAATATTTAAAATCATAAATAGAAGATATATTAAAACAGTTAATTATTTCAAAATTTAATATGCATATAAATTAATAATTCAAATAAACATTTTTGCACATTATTAGCAAAAAAGTGAAAGGTTCTTCTACTTGGTCTTATATGTAACACCTACAGGACTACACTAGAAACAAATATTCTTAGAGTAACTTCCCAAAGAAGAGAGCTTCTCAGGTATTCCCGTCATCGCAATCTTGCTACAAGTCAGACTCTGCTCTCAATTACAACAGATAAAAAGTTAGTAGCAAGACCAGAAAGTCTTGCTTAAGGATTCACAACTTTCTCAATTTTTTTCCTCCTCCCATACCATCCCTCCTTCATCATGTTCACACAATATAGCTCACTCAGTTCACTCAAGCCCAATAATTACTTTTACTACAATGATTTTACAGATATTTTATACCTGTTCACTTATCTGATTAAAACACTCTACAATACCACTCTGAGTGTCACATTGACCAAAGTAGCCTGGGATCTCCTCGATCTACTTTTTCCTTCTTTCTAACAGCATTAGTGACTGAAGTACAGTTTTCTTCACACATCAACTCCTTTCTTCATCAGGCGCTCAAGTAGGTGAAGCATAATACAAATCTGACAGGCATATTTACATACGGAGCATTCATTTAATATACGTACCTTATTTTATTAATATTTTTTATTTAGAACATGTATTGAAATAACATACAATTTTAGCAACCCTTACACTTGTCAGGAAAGAAAGTGAAGTCTCTCAGTAGTGTCTGACTCTTTGCAACCCCATGGACTGTAGCCTAGCAGAATACTCATTAAATGCCAGTGATTTTTTGAGAAAGTTCTTTCAGAAAAGTTATTTTTCACATATTTCCTACTTAATGTTACAACCAAAGCAATTCACATAGAACCATATAGTAGTGCACACAAATTAATGAACAAAGTAATTAATGAACAAAGTAATGAATTATGTCAAGAGTTTGGGAGTCTAGGCCGGGGGGCAAAAAAAGGTAGTTGGCTTAAAAAAAATCCTTACCCAAGAGATATAAAATATTGCTACAGAATAGTAACTCAGAATGAAATATTTCCCATTATAACAACCCCCCAAATAATTATTTTTCCACACCAGGCATTACTTTCCCTAAAGACTTTTACCAAGAAATCTATTTCTAAAAAATGAATCAGTCACTAATAGTACATTTTGATAATTCTTATTAAGAAAAAAGTTCTTCCCCAATCCAGGTGTTAAGGGCAGACAAATTCTTGCTCACTGAATTCTTATATTCAACACTAATGCCAAGAGACTAATGCCAACTTAAGGTAATGATGTTAAGCTAAGATATCTGACTACTTTAAAACATAGGCTCAGAATTATTTTGTCCACTCAATGTAATAGTGATCTGAGATAAATTTCTCTTAGAATACTAAGATTAAAATCATATTTTAGTGATAGATTACCTGATGAATACTATTCTACATTCTAGGAAGAAGTACCAAGGTATTTCAAAATACTATAACTCATTACTATAATCCATTATTTAAATGTAATTCTCCACAGCTTTGATATCATTGAAATCCATATAAGCACATTTTTCCCACAAAGACTGCATTAAAAAGATATATAATTCCAATGCACCAAAAATATACCTTATAAATAATACAATAATGGAATAATTTATTTTATTCATTCAAGTGGATGAAATCTTTCAGTGATATTATAAAGTTTCTTTCCATATACTCATGAACATGTTATTTAATATTCATTCACTAGGAATATTTATATCCACATAGAATAATTCTATTCTTCATTAAATACTTATAGAATTGAAAGGACAACTTGTCAATCTTCATTTCAATAAAAACCATGTAGAAAGAGTACTGACAATTCTTTTAAATGAAGAAAAGAGAACGTTTTAAAAAGAAAAAAATTTAGAAAGTTGGGATTGAAAACTCATTTCTGAACTCATTATAACAATGAGTTCATTATAATAACTTCAATATTCAATCATTTTCACCATTCTGTCTAGTAACTACATTTTTTAAAATGACTTGGACCATCATTAAGGAATCAATAACCTTCAGGTTCAACACACTCTTGTATTTTATTCCTCACATTTTAAATGAATTACTAGTAAAACTTGTATGAATATAGATTACACATAATGTGGAAGACCAATTTTTTGTTGTAATATATTTTACTGAATACATTAAATATCATTAAGGAAAGCATCTGCCAGCACTTGATTTTCTTTCCCTGCTGCCTACGGCTTAACTAGTATTGATTATTTTTTTTAATAAAAGATGATCTTACTGGAAGGATATATTCCTACAAAAGACAGCATGCATGTATGATTTGGAGTTTAATATATAAGTGCAAAAAAGTTGATTCATGAAATAGAAACAGAAAGTGATATTATACTCTGATATGAAATATGTGCTGATAAAGAAAGGAACTGACTTATGATTAAGAACATTAAAAACTGAAACCTACTGAACTCCTCAAAAATCTTGTGCTACATACAACTTTCAAATTTAAAACATCAGAAATATATTCAATATACTCAAGTATATTGTTATTATAAATATTTTACATTTTAAATTATACTTACAAATTATTATTGCAAGTTATTCAAAAATGTTTAAAACTAATGTAAACAAATTCAATCTTGCCTCCCAAGCAACTAAACTACTAATCATCTGCCTAGTATCTACTGCCACATTGGTAAGATATCATCAAACATTAGTAGATACTCTTTGAAAGTCAATCATTACTCTCATTATCTCTTCTTCTAAAATCTCTTCTATTTCTACACAGAAAGCGTTCCATAACTTCACTTCTGTTGAAACTGTTCTATGTGCTTCATTACATGTAACATAAATTTTTAGAAAAGAAGAAATTACTCAACCTGAAATTAGTGCTGAGTTACAACTCTTATGAGAAAAGTCACACCAAGTTTTAATTTATACTTAAGACTGAAAACCAAATACTCACAAAGAAGGATCTTGTACGAGATCTTTGAGATTTATCCCACTGCGATCTTCTGCAAGATTTCTGAAGCAACTATCACTCACTAAACAGGAAAAGGAGAAAGGAAAATTAATTTTTGTTTCCATTTCAGTTAATTTACTACTATCCAAAAGGAATTTTGAAATTAAAATTGGTTATCAGGATAGGTCTTTTCTTTTCTAAACATCAAGAATGATTAATTTGGGGGCCTGGTAGATTAAGTAGCAAATATTAATATTCAATAAAAAAGCCAATAATCTAAGCACACAGACTTTATATAAATACAATATATAAAAGAGTGAATATATAGTTCTAAATTTTATTCTTACTTTTACAAAATTAATTACCACTCTAGTAGCAAGTCACTGCTTTCACAACAACTAGAGAAAAAAAATGATAAACTATGCCCCAACAGCATATTTTTAAAGGGAATAGATAGATATATTCCTAAGTATTTAATTCTTTCCGTTGCAATGGTGACTGGAATTGTTTCCTTAATTTCTCTTTCTGTTTTCTCATTATTAGTGTATAGGAATGCAAGGGATTTCTGTGTGTTGATTTTATATCCTGCAACTTTACTATAGTCATTGGTTAGTTCTAGTAATTTTCTGGTGGAGTCTTTAGGGTTTTCTATGTAGAGGATCATGTCATCTGCAAATAGTGAGAGTTTTACTTCTTCTTTTCCAATTTGGATTCCTTTTATTTCTTTTTCTGCTCTGATTGCTGTGGCCAAAACTTCCAAAACTATGTTGAATAGTAATGGTGAAAGTGGGCACCCTTGTCTTGTTCCTGACTGTAGAGGAAATGCTTTCAATTTTTCACCATTGAGGATAATGTTTGCTGTGGGTTTGTCATATATAGCTTTTATTATGTTGAGGTATGTTCCTTCTATTCCTGCTTTCTGGAGAGTTTTTATCATAAATGGATGTTGAATTTTGTCAAAGGCTTTCTCTGCATCTATTGAGATAATCATATTACACACTGAGGAAACCAGAAGGGAAAGAGACACGTGTACCCCAATGTTCATCGCAGCACTGTTTATAATAGCCAGGACATGGAAGCAACCTAGATGTCCATCAGCAGATGAATGGATAAGAAAGCTGTGGTACATATACACAATTGAGTATGACTCAGCCATTAAAAAGAATACATTTGAATCAGTTCTAATGAGGTGGATGAAACTGGAGCCTATTATACAGAGTGAAGTAAGCCAGAAGGAAAAACACCAATACAGTATACTAACGCATATATATGGAATTTAGAAAGATGATAACAATAACCCTGTGTACGAGACAGCAAAAGAGACACTGATGTATGGAACAGTCTTATGGACTCTGTGGGAGAGGGAGAGGGTGGGAAGATTTGGGAGAATGGCATTGAAACATGTAAAATATCATGTATGAAACGAGATGCCAGTCCAGGTTCAATGCACGATACTGGATGCTTGGGGCTAGTGCACTGGGACGACCCAGAGGGATGGTATGGGGAGGGAGGAGGGAGGAGGGTTCAGGATGGGGAGCACATGTATACCTGTGATGGATTCATTTTGATATTTGGCAAAACTAATACAATTATGTAAAGTTTAAAAATAAAATAAAATTAAAAAAAAATAAAGGGAATAGAGAACTTTGGATTTAAAAAAAAAAAAGGTAAACTAGGAGAAAAGTGAAATCTGTTTCTGGGTAAGCTGAGCCCCCTGATTGTTTCATTTCTGAAAGGATTTGCCATTTAAACATAAGAATTAGAGAGAGGGACACTACTAAGAAAAAGAGAAACGAGTATAGTTTTTGATAGCTCATGGGAATCCCATGGGACCCACAAAACACATGAAAATTTTCTTCTGGGAGTTTTGCTGAGGGCCAGAATGAGAAGGCAATGGCACCCCACTCCAGTACTCTTGCCTGGAAAATCCCATGGATGGAGGAGCCTGGTAGACTACAGTCCATGGGGTCGCTAAGAGTTGGACACGACTGAGTGACTTCACTTTCACTTTTCACTTTCATGCATTGGAGAAGGAAATTGCAACCCGCTCCAGTGTTCTTGCCTGGAGAATCCCAGGGACAGGGGAGCCTGGTGGGCTGCCGTCTCTGGGGTCGCACAGAGTCGGACACGACTGAAGCGACTTAGCAGCAGCAGGATTGCATAAGAGGATTTGGGGAAAGGAGAAGAGAACAGGATATAGGGCAAATAATGTTCTCTGTAGTACTGTGGTGGTTAAAGTTAACGTCACTCTGCAACAAACTGTGCCTACCATGCCCAGTGTACAATTCCCAGTGTACAATTTCTATCGATCTCCCCTCAATATATTTGCTATCAATCAAAAGCATCCCACCTTGAGAGGGAAGATGAGCAAAAGGGTGAAGAACCACATGGCAGAGTAAAATCTCCAACAATCTCACAGCACATTAGTACAAAGCCACAGCAGAGAGAAATGACTGCAACACAATATGTCTGGCCCTTAAGACATTTAAAACCAGAGGCAGACTGAATATATCTAAAGCTGTCACTCAAACCACCCAGTTCAACTTGTGGTTGACTTGAGATGGTTTAACACTTAATCATTTCTTTCTAATATAACATTGACAGAAAGTAATATTTACATCAATTTCTATGATCATATAATAAACAGTATTTGATACAAAATACTGTAAAGAGCACAATATGTGACCAATAGCCAGTTTAAAAAATAATGTATATGTTAACCCACAGATGATAGAGAATTCGAAGACAAGGACTTGAAGAAAAATCTAAAGAAAACCATAAGTTGAAAAAATAGAAAAACAGTCACAGTAGATGAAATAGGAACATTTCAACAAAGAAAATTAAATCTACGCAAAAGAATCTAACAGTAATTTTAGAACTGAGAAATACACTATCTGAAATTAAGAAATCTGTGGCTGGATTTTATAGCCAACTCAACACAGCAAAACACAGGATTAGTGAACTTGAAGAGATCAGCAGAAAACATCCAAACTGAAGCAAAAAGAAAAAAAAAAAAAAAACATGAGACATGCTGGAATCAACAGCCAATGAGACTATAGCTGAAAAGAGAAGAATGAGGAAGATGCAATATTTTCAGAAAAAACAGTTAAGAATATTCCAAAACTGATATAAATACATTACTCAATGACCCAGCAAATATAGCCAAGGCTGTACTGGAAAATGTGAAAGAAAATCACACTTAGCAGTCAAACTGCTGAAAATCAAAGATAACAACAAAATCTTAAAAACAGCAGAACACATCACCTTCTAAGGAAAAACAATAAAACTTACAGCTGAGTATCAAACATAAACTATAGAACAGAGAAGACAATAGAACAATATAGTTAAAATGCTGGGGGAAAAATCTAGAATGTGAGTCTACACCTTGATTAAACATACATCCTAAAATTAAAGAGGAACTAAAACTCTACTCATATTTTAGGATAAACATTAAGTGAATATTTCCTATATTATGCTAAAATATGTTATATATATGTTAAATGTTACATATATAACATATGCTAACATATGTTAGCATAAATATTAAGCAACTATTTCCTATTTTAACAGTTTCATTATGTATCTCAACCAATTCAAATCTTCTTAAGGAGCAAGAAGAATATAACACTTGCCTTGCTCCTTTCAAAGATCCATTACCTATTATTTTACTTGGATTTTATATTCCCTTTTCTTACAGCTCAAAGTTATAAGATCTCTAAATCTAAATCTGCCTCTGATGCAAATGATAAATGCAGAAAATGATGCATTTAAAGGATGGATCTGAAGTTGAAATCAAGTTTGTATTCTTTTTATTAAATACAAAAAGATAATCCTCACCTTTTTTTCACAATGAGATAAGTAATTATTATCAATATATAATTTTCTTTCCATATTTGACAGACACTTCTGTTGATTTGAGACAAATTCTGTTTTCCTTAATTTTAACACAAATACTCATTATTACATTATTTCCTAATTAGAGCCAAGTGGAAAAAAATAAAATGTTGCCACACGATAAGAAAAGTTGGTTTCCAGTTGAGCTGAACTTGAAGCAATAATATATTTTATCAAAACATTTGTTCTCATAAAGTTCTTGCCCAATTTGGAAAATATGAGAGCTTAGTTACAAACTTCAAGAACCTGAAAGTTTTGAAGACTTAATTAAAATAGAATAAACCTTCGCTCCTACAAAGGCTTGTTAGATAGCTATTGAAAAGAGTTTTGCTAAAGGAGGTAAATATTTTCTAAAGTTCATATCACATCCAAATTTTAAGTTAAAAACAGAATAAAGAATCTAAATATCAATACTTTATCAACAAATATTCTGAACTTTTACCCGCCTAATACATGTATTAAGTTTAAGATATATTTCAACAGTGCAACAAATTTTGGTTCTGAATTATAAATAAGAACATGGTACACTTTCAGAAACTAGTGAATGTGCTTCTTTCATAAATACATTACACACAAATCAATCAGTTTGGTCATCACATTTTTCTGTTGCTTTTTGCCCCAGTATATG
This sequence comes from Bos javanicus, assembly GCF_032452875.1. NCBI lineage: Eukaryota > Metazoa > Chordata > Mammalia > Artiodactyla > Bovidae > Bos > Bos javanicus. The sequence continues at coordinate 78,227,623 of NC_083877.1, read as the reverse complement.
CCAACCAAAAAAATTATGCTTTTTGTACCAATGACTAATAAACACCACAAAATTAAGAGCTGGGTCTTTGGAACACACATATTTTTCAAGAAAATGTCACTTTCTATAATCACAGTGTGAAAGTTTGGTGGAAAAATGTCAGTATGTTGTAATTTAAAATATGTCAAGAAATATGAACACTTAATTTATTTTATTTTGAAAATATATCATATAGTTTAATTAATAACTGATAAGAAAAATTAACTCCATAATTCTTGGTTTCATTTTAAAATAAATCTCTAATGTACATTTTTTGTTATTTAGATGAAAGTCATAGAACATAAAAACAATTTTGAAGTGCACAATTCTGGGACATTTATTTATGTACAATGTTGTGCATCTCCACCTCTATTTCCAAAACATTTTCATTATCTCAAGAGAAAACCTATTACACATTAAACAGCAAGTTCCCATTCTTCTTTCCCTTTCCCCAACCCCTGACAACCACCAATCCGCTTTTTGGTCCCTATGGATTTAATTATCCTACATATTTCATACAAATGGAAGCACAAAATACATGCCTTTTTGTGTCTGGATTCATTCACTGAGCATAATGTTTTCAAGGTTCATCCATGTACAGAGAAAAATCATCCTTCTTTACATTTAATAATACTCCATTGTATGTATGTACCACTTTTGTTTATCCATTAATTCTTTGTTGGCCATTTGAGCTGCTTCTACCTTTTGGTTATTGTGAATAGGCTAAATGAGCATGCATGTTCAAATATTTCTTTGAATGCCTGTTTTCAATTCTTTACAGTATATCCCCAAAAATGGAATTGTGGGATTATATGGACATTTCATATTTAATTTTTTGCAAAATTGTTTTCCATAGCAGTTGCACTATTTTACATTCCACCAACAAGGTACAAGGATTCTTTTCGCCCACAATCACGGACATTATTGTCTGACTTTTTAAATTAGTGGGTTCAGTTCAGTTCAGTCACTCAGTCATGTCTGACTCTTTGCAACTCCATGAATCACAGCATGCCAGGCCTCCCTGTCCATCACTAAATCCCGGAGTTCACTCAAACTCGTGTCCATTGAGTCAGTGATGTTATCCAGCCATCTCATCCTCTGTCGTCCCCTTCTCCTCCTGCCCCCAATCCCTCCTAGCATCAGAGTCTTTTCCAGTGAGTCAACTCTTCGCATGAGGTGGCCAAAGTACTGGAGTTTCAGCTTTAGCATCATTTCTTACAAAGAAATCCCAGGGCTGGTCTCCTTTAGAATGGACTGGCTAGATCTCCTTGCAGTCCATGGGACTCTCAAGAGTCTTCTCCAATACCACAGTTCAAAAGCATCAATTCTCCGGCGCTCAGCTTTCTTCACAGTCCAACTATCACATCCATACATGACTACTGGAAAAACCATAGCCTTGACTAGATGGACCTTTGTTGGCAAAGTAATGTCTCTGCTTTTGAATATGCTATCTAGGTTGGTCATAACTTTCCTTCCAAGGAAACTCAAATTCTGAGGAAAACTTCCAAATATCTTCATTCATCCTCATAGATGTTCACCTACCAATCCCTGGCAATGAGAGATCACTGAGGACTCAGTCGGGGGCCAGAAATACCATGCTCACCCAGCAGTGCCTTGGAGGCCCTATCTATAGAGTATCAAAGGAGGTAAAATGGAGAACCTGACTTCTACCCCTGCACTTTGCTCAGTCGCTTCAGTCATGTCCAACTTCTACCGCAGTCTGACATAAAGAAGAAATGTTTATCTCCCTTTACCTGCCTGGGTAGTATCTGAATAAGCCAGCTAAAACAGAAGATTTAAATAAAACCCCAGTTCACAGTGTAATACCCCAAAAGTCCAGGTTTCAACAACAAGTTAGCTGTCACTATGGATCAATGAAATAGAACAGAGCCTAGAAATAAACCCTCACACCTATTGTCAATTAATCCCTGATAAAGGAGGCAAGAATATACAATGGAGAAAAGACAATCTCTACCACAGTTGATGTTAGAAAAGCTGAACAGCCTCATGTAAATCAATAAGGTTGCAATATTCCCTCACACTGTACACAACAATAAAGTCAAAATAGCTTAAAGACTTAAATATAAAATATGATACCATAAAACTCCTAAAAGAGAACATAGGCAAAACATTCTTAGACATAAATCATACCAATGTTTTCTAGGTCAGTCTCCCAAGGAAACAGAAATAAAAGCAAAAATAAACAAATGGGACCTAATCAAACTTAAATCCTTTTACACAGCAAAGGAAAGCATAAACAAAATGAAAAGACAACCTATGAAATATTTAAAAACAATGTGGCCACAAGGGCTTAATTACCAAAATATACAATACAAACAGCTCATGTAGTTCAGTTCAGTTGCTCAGTCCTGTCCAACTCTGTGCGATCCCATAAACCACAGCACGCCAGGCCTCGCTGTCCATCACCAACTACCGGAGTTCACCCAAACCTATGTCCATCGAGTTGGTGACACCATCCAACCATCTCATCCTCTGTCGTCCCCTTCTCTTCCTGTCCTCAATCTTTCCCAGCATCAGGGTCTTTTCAAATGAGTCAGTTCTTCGCATCAGGTGGCCAAAGTATTAGAGTTTCAGCTTCAGCATCAGTCCTTCCAATGAACACCCAGGACTGATCTCCTTTAGGATGGACTGGTTGGATCTCCTTGCAGTCCAAGGCAATCTCAAGAGTCTTCTCCAACACCACAGCTCAGAAGCATCAATTCTTCAGCGCTCAGCTTTCTTTATAGTCCAACTCTCACATCCATACATGACCACTGGAAAAACCATAGCTTTGACTAGATGGACCTTTGTTGGCAAAGTAATGTCTCTGCTTTTTAATATGCTGTCTAGGTTGGTCATAACTTTCCTTCCAAGGAGTAAGTGTCTTTTAATTGCACGACTGCAGTCACCATCTGCAGTGATTTTGGAGCCCCCCAAAATAAAGTCTGACACTGTTTCCACTGTTTCCCCATCTACTTCCCATGAAGTGATGGGACCGGATGCCATGATCTTAGTTTTCTGAATGCTGAGTTTAAGCCAACTTTTGCATGCTTCTCTTTCACTATCATCAAGAGGGTCTTTAGTTCTTCACTTTCTGCCATAAGGGTGGTGTCATCTGCATATCTGAGGTTATTGATATTTCTCCCGGCAATCATGATTCCAGATTGTGCTTCCTCCATCCCAGCGTTTCTCATGATGTACTCTACATATAAGTTAAATACGCTCATATAGCTCAATATTTAAAAAACAAACAACCCAACCAAAAAATGGGCAGAAGACCTAAATAGAAATTTCTCTAGAAAAGACATAAGATGGCCAACAGGCACATGAAAAGATGTTCAATATTACTAATTATTAGAGAGATGCAAATGCAAAACTACAATGATATATCATCTCACTCTGGTCAGAATGGCCATTGTTAAACAGGCTACATGTAAGAAATACTGGACAGGGCGTGAGGAAGCCCTCCTACAGAGTTGCCAGAGTTGCTGTATGATCCAGGAATCCCACATCTGGGCATATATTTGGACAAAACTCTAATCTGAAAAGATACATGCACCCCAGTGTTCACAGCAGCACTATTTACAATAATCAAGACATGGAAGCAACCTAAATGTCTACCAACAGATCATTAATAAAGAAGGTGTCATTCATACACACACACACACACACACCACACACGTGTGCATGCAATGGAATGCTAATCAGTCATTAAAAAGAATGAAAATGATGCCATTTGCAGCAACATAGATGGACCTAGAGAGTATCATATTAAGTGAGGCAAATCAAAGAAAAATAGCATATATCACTTATATGTGGACTCTAAAAATGAACTTATTTACAAAACAGAAATAGACTCATAGAAAACAAACTTATGGTTACTAAAAGGGGTGGGGGAAGGATAAATTAGGAGCTTCGGATTAGCAGATACAAACTACTGCACATAAACTATATAAACAACAGCAAGGTCCCCTGTATAGTACAGGGAGCCATATTTAATCCACTGTAATCAATCATAATGGAAAAGAATATGAAGTATATATACATCTGAATCACTTTGCTGTACACCAGAATCTAACACAGTACATCAACTATACTTTAAGAAAAAAACCAAAAACAGACAAAAAGTCAATTGTCAAAAAAGAAGAAACAAGAAGATCTAAAACTAAATGAAGAAAGACAACTGATAGGTGCCAACACCAAAATGGAAAAAATGTTTAATCAGAGAAAAACAGACCAACAAACAAACAAACAAACAAAGCCTCAAGGCCCTATAGGACAATAACAAAAGACCTAACTTCCTATCATTTGAGTCTTAAAAGGATAGGAGAAAATGTGCAGGGCTGAAAAGGTATTTGAAGAAATAATAATGGCTTGAAAACTTTCCAAACTTGGCAAAAGACAGAAATATACAGATGCAACATGCTGAGCAAACTTCAAACAGGATAAACAATAAAATGTATACAAAGGCAAGCATAGCCAAACTTCTGAAAACTAGAGACAAGGAAAACATTGTAAAAACAGTGAGAGAGAAACTACACCTTACCAACAGCAGAAAAACAATTCAAATGGCAGCATCAGCAACAAGGGAGGCCAGAAGGAAGAACTTTTTCAAATGCTCAAATAAAAGAACTATGAACTTGCATCCTATATCCAGTGAAAATATCCTCAGGAGGTGGAGAAGCAATCATAACATTTTCAAATGAAGTAAAATCAGGAAAATTTGTGAGCAGCACATTTACCCTAAAGAGCTAGATCTAAGAAAAGATAAATTAACAAACCTCTTATAAGAATGACAAAGAAAAAAAAAATAGAAGACACAAATTACCAATATCAGGAATAAAACAGGAGATATATGACTACAGACTTCATAGAAATCAAAATAATAATAAAGGAATCCTCCAAACAACTCTAAAGACGTTAAATTTAGAACATAAAGAAAATACACCAATTTCTCAAAAAGCACAGACTACTACAACTCACTCAATATGATATAAATAATTTGAATAATTCTACAACTATTAGTAAAATTTAACTTACAATTTAAAATCTCCCCAAACAAGAATCTCTAGTCTGGGAAGACTTCAGTGGAAAATTTGCCAAATATCTATAGAACAATTAATACCAATTCTATATCATCTCTTCCAGAAAACAAGTAGAGGGAAAACTTCCAAACTGATTTTATAAAGACATTATTACCTGATGTAGAAACCAAAGACCAGAAAAATAAATAAATAAAAACTCTACAAATGTTTCCTATGTGAATATAGACTCAAAAGATCCCTAACCAAATGTTAGCACACAGCATTCAGCAATATACAAAAATTACATACCATGATCAAATGGCATTTATTCCAAGGATGCAAGACTGTTTCAAAATTTGAAAAACAATTAATGTAATCCCATAGAGTAACAGGTTAAAGTACAATCACACAATCACTGAATTGAGGCTGAAAAAGCATTTTACAACATTTAGCATCCCTCCGTGATTAAAGAAAAAAAATAGGAATAAAAGGGAAATTGATCAACTTGATAAACAGCATTTATAAAAATCTTCAGCTAACACCATTCTCAATGGCAAAAAGACTGAATGCTTTTCTCTAAAGGTCTGGAACAAAATGAAGATGTCTGCTTTCATCACTCGTAATTAATGAAGTAGTGGATGATTTGGCCAGTGAAAGAGGCACAAATAAGAAACAAAAGCCATATAGATTAGAAAGACAGAAGTAATCTATCCTATCCCTAATTACAGATAACATTATCAACACAGAAAACCTACCAAGAACTCCTAAAACTAAAAAGTGAGTTCATCAAGATCAACATATAAAAATCAACTGTATTTCTACATACTAGCTGTGAAAACATTATCTTAAAGTTACAATATAATATCATTTACAACTGTTCAAAAGAAAATGAAATACTCATAAGTACATCTAACCAATCTTGTATAGGACTTATATACTGAAAATTGAAGGAAAGTTATGAGAAACCTAGATAGCATATTCAAAAGCAGAGACATTACTTTGCCAACAAAGGTCCGTCTAGTCAAGGCTATGGTTTTTCCTGTGGTCATGTATGGATGTGAGAGTTGGACTGTGAAGAAAGCTGAGCGCCAAAGAACTGATGCTTTTGAACTGTGGTATTGGAGAAGACTCTTGAGAGTCCCTTGGACTGCAAGGAGATCCAACCAGTGCATTCTAAAGGAGATCAGCCCTGGGATTTCTTTGGAAGGACTGATGCTAAAGCTGAAACTTCAGTACTTTGGCCACCTCATGCAAAGAGTTGACTCATTGGAAAAGACTGATGGTGGGAAGGATTGGGGGCAAGAGGAGAAGGGGACGACAGAGGATGAGATGGCTGGATGGCATCACCGACTCGATGGACGTGAGTTTGAGTGAACTCTGGGATTTGGAGATGGACAGGGAGGCCTGGTGTGCTGCCATTCATGGGGTCACAAAGAGTCGGACGTGACTGAGTGACTGAACTGAACTGAGTGAAGAAAATCAAAGACCTAATGGAGGTTAGATCTCCTCCAGGGGATCTTCCTGACCCAGGCATTGCACCCATGTCTCCTGCATTGGCAGGAAGATTCTTTACAGCTGAGTCATCAGCACAGCTGGCAGCCAATCAGCATGCCTACCTAGAAAAACAGGATAAAATATACACACCATCATCAGTAGCTGAATTTATGTTGGGGGCATATTTTAAGTCTCAGTTTCATCTGTGGTAAGTCTCAGTCCACCTCTTCTGTCCTGATCATACTGGCAGTTACATCAAATATAAATAGACTAAAATTCCAACTGAAACACTATAGTTGTCAGTTTGTACAAAACTGAACAAAACCCAATTATATCCTGCATACAAAAATCACATCTTAAATATAAAGACCAAGGAAGGTTGAAATAAAAGGATAGATAAAGATCTGCCATGCAAACTCTTATATGATAATAGCAACTCCACTTCTGAGCATATATCCAAGTACTGAAAATAAGATCTTGAAGAAATATTTGTACACCTGTGTTCAAAGCAGCATTATTAACATTAGCCAAAAGGTGGACGCATCCCAAATGTCCATTGGCAGTTGAATGCATAAATAAAGTGTGGTACTGCATTGAATGGAAAATTATTCAGCCTTAGAAAAAAAATGAAATTCTAATGCAAGCTACAAGACAGATAAACCTTAAGATACTAGGCTAAATGAAACAAGTTAGTCACAAAAAGAAAATACTGTATGATTCCACTTATATGAGATTCCTAGAGTATAGAAATAGTATAAAAACATAGAAACAGAAAGTAGAACCATGTTTGCCAGAGGATAAGGGTAGGAGAATATGGGGAATTGTTGCTTAATGGGTACAGAGATTTAGTTTTGTAAATGAAAAGTTCCTGAGATAGTTTGCACAGCAATATGAATATGTACTTAAAAATGGTTAAGATGTTTATTTGGGGTTGTGTACTTTACCACAATTAAAAATCTTAAAGTGAACTGTATAAAATTTTTTAAAAATGTAAACTGGATCATGCCAGCCTTCCAAAACCTCCCAGTATACTTTAAATAAAATTAAATTTTTAAGAAAAGACTTAAAACTGTACGATAAATGTATATGTCTTTCTTTCAGTTATATATGCTCCTTCATTTGTATTAAGGATCTTTTAGTTTTTACAGGAAACCAAGAAACCAAATACCAACAGGGACTTTCCAACTCTTTTATGAACCCATGGACTGTAGCCTGCCTGGCTCCTCTGTCCACGGGATTCTCCAGGCAAGAATAGTGGAGTGGGTTGCCATGCTCTTCTCCAGGGGATCTTGACCCAGGGATCGAACCAGCATCTCTTAAGTTTCCTGCATGGGCAGGCAGAATTTTTACCAGCTGAGCCACCAGGGAAGCCCAAACAACAAAACTCCACTGCACTCAAAAGCAGTTTCAAAACTCGGCTTTCCACATCATCAAATACTTAAGCCTATATTAAATCTAAAATGATGTTCAAAGTCAGACTTAGTCTCTGAATAATCTTTGCCCCATAAGCAAGTTCTAGCAGCACCTTTGACATTTTACAGTTTAATAATACGGTAGCAATACACTTTTAAAATTCCAAAGGATAAAAATTATTTAAAGTAAGTCATACCACTTTTAATTTTTAATGTAACCTAAGAAAACAGCTATTGTAGATACCATTCAAAACCACTTGTGCCAAAAACAGATTATCAAACACACACACACACACACACATCACTTAAGGAATAAAGAAAATAATATGATCCATTCCACCTATGCATTTCCACGTCCTTATAACCAACGCATTCTTTCAGTCCATATCATCCCTAATTCCTTAGTAAACCCCAACGTTTAATCTTTTCTTCTAAGAGGCCATAACTTCACCATCAGACAGAGGATGAGAAAGTTAGATACCATCACCGACTCAAAGGGCATGAATTTGAGCAAATCCCAGGAGATAGTGGAGGACAGGGGAGCCTGGAGTGCTGCAGTTCATGGGGGTCACAGAGAGTTTACATGACTTAGCGACTAAGCAACAACAACAAACTTAACCACCAACAGACTCAGAGTTATACTTTTTTTAATATAAATTTATTTATTTTAATTGGAGGCTAATTACAGTATTGTATTGGTTTTGCCATACATCAACATGAATCCGCCACGGGTATACACGTGTTCCCCATCCTGAACCTCTATACTTTTAAATACAAATAGGATAAGCACTGCTTACTTTAAACATAAAATCTCCTCAACTGACAAACACTGATTTTAGATAAAATACAATCCTTGAGATGTGATGTAAAGACTAGCTTTTCATAAGGGATTAATGAATTTTGGATCCAAAAGGCTGTATGTATAATATTTGATATCCACAAGGATAAAAACCAAATAGGTTGGCATGAGTTGTGAAAATACCTCAGGAAAGAACCCATGTGAATATCAATCAATTATCAAAGTTCTGATTAGATATACTGCCCAGGGAATTAACTCTAATATGCTGGCATTCCATGTAAAGTCACGTTTTTCTGCCTCTGACTTTTCTCTTAAGGGAAACAACTTGGAAGTGTGCTGAGTTCCATCCTATCATGTCACCTGGTACTATATTAAAGTTGTCACATCTTACCAGCAACAGCTACAATGCATTTTTTTAAGTAACATAATGTGTTTCTTCTTTTGCTTTTGAATCTTCATGATAAAAATTTCCATTTAATACTTAATATCAATGCATTTCCTTGATTCCAAAGATAAAAGCACACAAAAAATATTCACTTTTAAATGATACTCATTTTCTCTATCTGATTAAAAATATTTATTGTTCCATATCTATTTCCCTGATTCTGCCTAGCTACAAAGTTTGGATCACAGAGGGGATTATAATAAAAGAAATTTGCATAATCCATTCCGTTGAGATAAGGATAGCATCAGTAACAACAAAGCAATGACACAAATAAAAACTAGCACTGAGTGTTTCCTATTTGTGTCACATCAAATAGAGTGGTTTCTATGTTTTCTATCATTTAAAAGCCATTCCATAAAACTTCTGCATAAGTTATAAGAGAACATCACTCTCACTTTAAAAATAAGAACATGTTGACTAAACCAAAAAACCATAATTAAAACAGTATATAGAGCTTAGGAGGCAAAGAAATCTAATGAACTAAAATCCAGAAAACAGAAACTAAGAAGAGCTACTTATAAATGGGGACAAGAAGAAACCAGAAAGACCTTAACAAATATTTAGGGACAAGTGTGGGCCAACAAGGTGGTTAGCCTCTCTAGAACCCCAGCCACAAAGACAGTTTGCACCTGCCAGCCAACTCTCCCCATTTTGGCAAGCTGACACCTGAGGGAGTACTAACCATTGTAACCTAGTAACTATTAGAGGAAACAGAGAAGCATTATGCTCAGAAATACTTAAAGCAAAACACTGAATTTTCAAAATAGCTCTATATAATCCTCTACCCCTTCAGCCCTCCTTGATCATTATTAGCAAGGAAACAATCAAGAGATGATCACTTTCTGAAGATGGTCATGTTTTCCAAGGTATTTGCACCAGAAAGATTTGAGAGAGAGTCATTTAAAAATCTTTTTGAGCTGATGTTGGAGAAAGCAAACTCGGTGCTCAGCAATACCAGATGTCTCTGGGTGGTACGAAACACTGAACTTCCATCAAAGAGTCTGACTATTGGCCCACCAAATTTGGCCTTTGTGATGAAAAGGACACCAATGTCAGAAGGTAAATAGTTCAGAAGGCCAAAAACGTAACACACTCATTTCAAGGGTTACAATGAAATAGTCAGTTGACCTGACTGGACAACAAAATCATTACTAAGAAAGTTATGTGAAGCACCAATAATTGACCCAAGATGGAGTCAAAGGTCCTTTACCATGAAAAAAACAGGCCAGCCTCTGCTAGGGGTGACAAGTTTGGCAGGCAGGGATGGCTTGTATATCATAAGCATATAGTGCTACATTTTTGACCCAGTTTATGATGGTGGATACATGAGCCATACCCAAAACAATGATGGATCCAAGTGGCTATAGTGGTGACTCAGGCAGTGCAGGCTTAATGAGCAGTTTGATTCCAGTCACTCTCATGAAAAAAGAGGTCCTTAGTCTAAGCATAAAAATGCAAGTGTGATTTGTTTCCATAGCTTGTGGTCTCATTGAGAAATGTGCCTTTAGTCTGCTATTCTGAAATCTTACCCAAATGAGACCATTATTGTCAACAGCCCACCACTCAGGAAAAATAGAACATGCTTGATTGATCCCTGGGAGTATTTTCTAAAGCAGGGGTTGGCTAATTTTTCTATTTTTGAGAAGGACATATAGTAAATATTTTAGATTTTATAAGCTGCACACAATCTCTAGTATATATTCATTTTATTCCTAATGCTTTATTTAAAAAATGTAAAAAACATTCCCAGGCTCAAGAGCAGTACAAACACAGGCTGAAGACAGATTTGGCACACAGGTTGAAGTTTGCTAACTCCTGGCCCAAGGCAAAGAAAATAACTCAAATTAGCCTATTCAACAGTCCTTACCACAGTCGGTCTTCCAGAGCTGTCCTTGGAGCTGGAGAATGGCTGCCACCCAGTGGATACCATCAGCTTTTCACTTAGCTGAATAATCAGGTACAAACATTTAAGGTTATCTCTGTATACATAATCAGTCCAAGGCCTTTACCCAGAAGGTCAATTTAATTTCCCAGCTATAAACTTTGTTCACATCAACCAGTTGAATTCAAGTATCTTTTCCCCTTCCAAAACACAACCAAGTTCTCTAACAAGCACACATCTGGGGCTACAGTAATAGCCACAAATGCTGATGACACTCCCGGGTGTAACTGCAGGGAAGAGAATAGAGCTTGAGAAAAGGGATGACAGGGACATGGAAGCAACAGCAGACTTTTTCTCTCCTACAGCTGCTTCCTCCACAGTTGGGTTCAAGCCCCAGGGTTGCTTCCTCCCTCATGTAACTTCCAATATTTGGAAAACACCCCAGCTGAGGGAACCAGCATATTACTGCAGCTCTTTCCTTCAGTCTGGCAATTTTAGCAAAACCCGTGCCTCTTTTCCTCCTCACATGGGACCCGGAAGGATGGTGAATTGAGCACTTTTATTCAACAGAACCATAAAACTCATAAAAATTTGAGTCTCTCCTCTTCTTCAAAGTTCCCAATGGCAAATGTCTTTTAAACAGAAACACACATAAAAGAAAGTTGTGTTAATCAGTTAACAAAAATACTGCATCAGAAGCTCACAGAAACCTAGCTCTGTGCTTCCCCTAGAAGAAATGGCTCAGTATTAGCTAGTTCAATGTTCATACATTTTAAAACATAACCACTGCAAATAAGAATCAACTATATCCACAAAAAGACTTATGCAAGTATCCATAGCAGTTGTACTCACAAGAGCCAAAAACTGAAACTAACCCAAATGTCCATTAACCAAACACATAAATTGTGGAACAGCCATACAAAGGTATACTACTCAGCAATAAAACAGAATAACAAAGGATCAGAAAAGTCATGCTGAACAAAAGAAGCCTTACACAAAGAGTTAATTCCATTTACATGGAAAGTATAAGAAAGGTATAACAAATATATGGTGAAAAAAATTAAACAGTGCCTGCTTCAGTGTGGGAGGACTGAATGAAAAGTGGTAGGAGCAGCTTCCTGAAAGATGGAAACATTCTGTATTATGAAAGGCGAGGAGTTTCATGTATGAACATAATTGTCAACATTATACAGCTAACATTTGTGAATTTTAATATATAAATTATCTCAAATAATTAGCTATAATTGAGTGGAAGGTGAAAGTAAAGGAATATATAAATGAAATAAGAATGTCAAAATACTGCTATATCTGATGCGTACACAGGGCATATCACACTATTTTTTTGTACATTCACTAAGTTTTCCTAAATGAACAGTTTAAAAAGTAATAAGAGGAGATGCAAGTATGTTGAGAAACTACAGGAGAGAAAGCGAACTTTATAAAACAGTTAAAGTGATAATTTGATTTGAAGCTTTCATGGAAAAGTCATTAGAACTGGGTATATTTGGTAGATTTTAGGCAAAAGCAAGGAAAGTCCATGAAGTGGACACTGAAAAACAGTGTAAACAAAAATCACAGAAGTATTACTGTAGTTAGGCTATTTAGGAAATAGTTTGGCTTAAATATAAGGTCAAGAAAAAACAATAATGTGAAATAAACTTGAAAAAGTAGAAGATGACATTATCAAAACAGCATAAAATCCTAGGCCACAGAAAACACACCAGGCAACAGGAAATCATTTTGCACATTCAAGTTTGGAAATGACAAGATTAGAGCTAAACTTTAGAAACTTTAATCTTGCAAAACTGAAGGACAGTGTGGAAGCATTACTATGCTCCTATGAGAGATAATGATAAGGGCAATGACAAGGAGAATAGGGAAGCAAGGACACAGGCATCTGAACTGGCGATTGATCGCTAAGATGTTCTAAAGAACAAATATCAAGTTAGATATATTTACAGAGCTTTAAGCATTGAGAGTCTTCTCTTCAACACAATACAATACTGAGAATATTAACCAAATGAAAACTGAATATGTTGAAGTCTGATGCCATTTATCTCAAGATTTACAACTGGAAGTGTTACTTTACAACTAAAAGTGTCAATCCAATTCATGTTGGAATTTCTGTTTTGTACATTGTTTTCCAAAATAACCCTGTTATGGAACTACTATAAAAGCACAAGTAGGGATTTCAGATTTGCAAAAGATTACTCCAAATAGCAATAATTATACTTTCTATGCTGTGCTGTCTTTATGGAAATAATGTTAAAACAGGAAGACTTTATATCAGTATTAAAGGCATCTTACAATAAATTTCTTTCTTACAGCCCCTATTACCACCACCTATGGATTTAGCCATGAAAATAATGCTTTACATTCAAAGGGATAAACCTTAGTCAACGGAAGTAAACACTGTTCTCATGTAACTTCTAAGGGAAAAAAAAAAGGGAAACACATAACAAAATTGCAAATAAAAAAATCACCCTACCTATCCCTGAGCCATATAGTTTCCAATCCGGAAAATTTCTATTCAAGGTTAAATTCATAATCATTAAAACTGATTTTATTATTTGAAGGGGTTTATAAGGATAAATAAGTATTGTCCATCCTAATGACAAAAATATTACCTTACAACTAAAGAATCAACTAAATAATTTTAAATTAGACATAAACACTTCTGAGTAAAAATATAGCTACATAATTGGAATAATTTTCTGAAGAAAGTAGTAAAATCTTTTTTTTCTGAAATATATTTTTAAAGAGAGACATTTTAATTTGTATTTTAATTATATTCCAATGACAGCTAGAAAAAAGACTTCATTTAATAGATATTACTCTATAACCTAGTGTCTATAAAGTAACCATTTTAATATTTTTTAAACTTTTTATTTTACATTTATAGCTAATTAAGAACATTGATATAGTTTCAGGTGACTATTTTAATATTAAGTTGTGCTTGTGGGTATATATTTACACCTGAATACATACATACTATATAAAAAGTATAGATATCATATACAAAAAAAATTTTTAATTTGCAGTAATGGAGAGAATTAAAAAACCAAATGAGACTCGTAAGAGGAAGAAAAAAGTAGTAAATGGCATACATTCATGTTATATATGTTTGCAAATGCAGACGCTGGAGCCAGACTTCCCATAATCTAACAGTGATTCTACCACTTACACCTTATAGAAACTTAGCAAAAATCTCCAAGAATCAGAAATCTTCTATAAAATAGGATAAAACACTACCTTAGCTTCCTGTAATATTGTAAGAATTAAAAGAGATAATCCAATTAAAGTACTTCGTCTGACATACTGGCAAATACTGAAACAAAGTTCATACCCGAAGGCCTTGACAACTAATAAATTCAGAGGATTTCACAGAGGCGTATTTTATCACAAGTAGACATTGTGCAGTTGACTATACATAAAGGACAGTGGAATATTCTTCTCAGGAAATATTAACATTAAGATGTATAACCATATTGTTAGATGTGAAGAAATATAAGCTTCATCTTTCATATTTAAAAGTTACAGATTTAAGAAAATATAAAATTCCTTCATATATCTAAAACAGACTTGGGTAAAAGTAGAAAAATGAAAATAAAAAGTATTTTACCTTTAACAAAAGTGATCTAATTTATCAAGTATTAGCTGACGACATATCACCAAGTTCAATACTTAAAGCTATAATTTGAAAATGTTTAAGATAAAATAGAAGCATAGCTGCAAGACCCTTAGAACTAACACCCAAAAAAGATGTCATTTAAATTAAGGGACTGGAATGCAAAAGTAGCAAGTCAAGAAATACCTGCAGTAACAGGCAAATTTGGCCTTGGAGGACATAATGAAGCAGGGCAAAGATCAATAGAGTTTTGCCAAGAGAACACACTGATCATAGCAAACACCCTCTTCCAACAACACAGGAGAAAACTCTACACATGGACATCACCAGATGGTCAATACCAAAATCAGATTGATTATATTCACTGCAGCCAACGATGGAGACGCTCTATACAGTCAGCAAAAACGAGACCAGGAGCTGACTGTGGCTCAGATCATGAACTCCCTATTGCTAAATTGAGACTTAAATTGAAGAAAGTAGGGAAAAACCACTAGACCATTCAGGTATGACCTAAATCAAATCCCTCATGATTATACAGTGGAAGTGAGAAAGAGAGTCAAAGGATTAGATCTGACAGAGTACCTGATGAACTATGGACGGAGCTTCATGACATTGTACAAGAGACAGGGATCAAGACCATCCCCAAGAAAAAGAAATATGAAAAAAAGCAAAATGGTTGTCTGAGGAGGCCTTACAAATATCAGGGGGAAGAAAAGAAGCGAAAGGCAAAGGAGAAAAGAAAAGATACACCCATTTGAATGCAGAGTTCAAAGGTTAGCAAGGAGAGATAAGAAAGCCTTCCTCAGTGATCAGTGCAAACAAATACAGGAAAACAATAAAAAGGGAAAGACTAGAGATAGCTTCAAGAAAATTAGAGATACCAAGGGAACATTTCATGCAAAGATGGGCTCAATAAAGGACAGAAATGGTGTGGACCTAATAGAAGCAGAAGATATTAAGAAGAGGTGGCAAGAATACTCAGAAGAACTATGCAAAAGAGATCTTCATGACCCAGATAACCATGATGGTGTGTGATCACTCACCTAAAGCCAGACATCCTAGAATGTGAAGTCAAGTGGGCCATAGGAAGCATCACTACAAACAAAGCAAGTGGAAGTGGAATTCCAGTTGAGCTGTTTCATATCCTATAAGAGGATGCTATGAAAGTGCTGCACTCAATATGCCAGCAAATTTGGAAATTCAGCAGTGGCCACAGGACTGGAAAAGGTCAGTTTTCATTCCAATCTCAAAGAAAGGCAATGCCAAAGAATATTCAAATTACTGCACAACTGCCCTCATCTCACATGCTAGCAAAGTAATGCTCAAAATTCTCCCACAGTTCGTGGAACTGCGATGCTTCCACAGTTCGTGAAACGTGAACTTCCAAATGTTCAAACTAGATTTAGAAAAGGCAGAGGAACCAGAGATCAAATGGCCAACATCCACCGGACCATCAAAAAAGCAAGAGAGTTCCAGAAACACATCTACTTCTGCTTTACTGACTATGCCAAAGCCTTTGACTATGTGGATCACAATGAACTGTGGAAAATTATTCAAGAGATGGGACTATCAGACCACCTGACCTGCCTCCTGAGAAATCTGTATGCAGGTCAAGAAACAACAGTTAGAACTGACATGGAACAACAGACTGGTTCCAAATTGGGAAAGGAGTACGTCAAGGCTGTATATCATCACCCTGCTTATTTAACTTATATGCAGAGTACATCCTGAGAAATGCCAGGCTGGATGAAGCACAAGCTGGAATCAAGATTGCTGAGAGAATTATCAATTACCTCATATATGTAGATGGCACCACCCTTATGGCAGAAAGCAAACAAGAAGTAAAGAGCCTCTTGATGAAAGTGAAAGAGAGTGAAAAAGTTGGCTTAAAACTCAACATTCAGAAAACTAAGATCATGGCATCCAGTCCCATCACTTCATGGCACACAGATGGGGAAACAATGGAAACAGTGACAGACTTAATTTTCTTGGGCTCCAAAATCACTGCATGATGGTGACTGCAGCCATGAAATTAAAAGATGCTTGCTCCTTGGAAGAAAAGTTATGACCAAACTAGACTGCTTATTAAAAAGCAGAGACATTACTTTGCCAAGAAAGGTCTGTCTAGTCAAAGCTATGGTTTTTCCAGTAGTCATGTATGAATGTGAGAGTTGGACTGTAAAGAAAGCTGAGCCCTGAAGAATTGATGCTTTTCAACTGTTGTGTTGGAGAAGACTTTTGAGAGTCCCCTGGACTGCAAGGAGATCCAACCAGTCCATCCTAAAGGAGATGAGTCCTGAATATTCATTGGAAGGATTGATGCTGAAGCTGAAACTCCAATACTTTGGCCACCTGACGCAAAGAACTGACTCATTGGGAAAGACCCTGATGCTGGGAAAGATTGAGGGCAGGAGGAGAAGGGGATGACAGAGGATGAGATGGTCGGATGGCATCACCGACTCGATGGACATGAGTTTGAGTCAACTCTGGGAGTTGGGTGATGGGCAGGGAGGCCTGGTGTGCTGCAGTCCATGGGACCACAGTCGGACATGACTGAGGGACTGAACTGAACTGAATGTCCAATTGTTGGAGACTAGCTTATACTATAAAATAGGTATTCAACAGACAACTATATAATCAGTTAAATGATTTTGTGCTAAATTTTTAATAGCATGGGAAATGTTCATAAAGCTAAAAAAGCAAGAAAAAAAGGAGTTCTTACAGTTTGATTCTAAGTTAGTATAATATACAGAGAAAAGAGAACTGGAAGGAAAAATATCATGTTATGATTTTTTAAATTTTCTTTGTTTTGTATCTTACGGTCCTCAAATTTTCTTCAAAGTTAGAATTTTTAGAAATCCTATTCTTTTAGTTTCTACCCGTATACAAACTTCCTACCACAAAGATTTCATAGTCTATGAGATTCACAATGGTATCCCATGCTTTAGAAACAATGTTTTCAATTTGGGGGGAGATAGATGCTCAGTTCAGGTCAGTTCAGTTCAGTCGCTCAGTAGTGTCCGACTCTTTGTGACCCCATGAATCGCAGCACGCCAGGCCTCCCTGTCCATCACCAACTCCCGGAGTTCACTCAGACTCACGTCCATCGAGTCAGTGATGCCATCCAGCCATCTCATCCTCTGTCGTCCCCTTCTCCTTCTGCCCCCAATCCTTCCCAGCATCAGAGTCTTTTCCAATGAGTCAACTCTTTGCATGAGATGGCCAAAGTACTGGAGTTTCAGCTTTAGCATCATTTCTTACAAAGAAATCCCAGGGCTGATCTCCTTCAGAATGGACTGGTTGGATCTCCTTGCAGTTCAAGGGACTCTCAAGAGTCTTCTCCAACACCACAGTTCAAAAGCATCAATTCTTCGGCGCTCAGCCTTCTTCACAGTCCAACTCTCATATCCATACATGACCACAGGAAAAACCATAGCCTTGACTAGACGAACCTTTGTTGGCAAAGTAATGTCTCTGCTTTTGAATATGCTATCTAGGCTGGTCATAACTTTCCTTCCAAGGAGTAAGCGTCTTTTAATTTCATGGCTGCAGTCACCATCTGCAGTGATTTTGGAGCCCAAAAAATAAAGTCTGACACTGTTTCCCCATCTATTTCCCATGAAGTGATGGACCAGATGCCATGATCTTCGTTTTCTGAATGTTGAGCTTTAAGCCAACTTTTTCACTCTCCACTTTGACTTTCATCAAGAGGCTTTTTAGTTCCTCTTCACTTTCTGCCATAAGGATGGTGTCATCTGCATATCTGCTGCTAAGTCACTTCAGTCGTGTCCGACTCTGTGCGACCCCATAGACGGCAGCCCACCAGGCTTCCCCGTCCCTGAGGTTATTGATATTTCTCCCCGCAATCTTGATTCCAGCTTGTGTTTCTTCCAGTCCAGCGTTTCTCATGATGTACTCTGCATATAAGTTAAATAAGCAGGGTGACAATATACAATATAGATGCTCACTGATCCTCATTTCAGCCTCATAATCCGTTGGGAGTAACAGAACCAAACTGAACACCGGATCAAAAAACAGTTTCTTGGGGGACAAAAAATTGACCAGGAACAAATATTAAGTCATCTATAACTCTTAGTTGAAAATGGTCAATTTTATTGGCCCTAGATTCAAGTCTTTGTGATCTTTAAACTTCATCTTCCACCTCTCCTTCCTAAAATATAAGCCCCAAAAGCTTGCACATCATATTAAAATGTCCTTTTTTCTTTATTTTGGTAGTAGTAATTTGCCTTCCTAATCTTAAATCTCGCCTATTACTTAACTAAACTAGTTTGTCAGAAATAAATGTTTGTTACCATAGGCATTAAAATGAAATTGGAATAACTTCTAAAGTTCCTTCACTAAAGATCTTATGAAGATTTAAGTAACAAGTAAAATGGAATTCCTTAAAATATACAAACGAGAGTAACATTTACATTTCTAATTATACGTGTCACTTCTAATTATATTAGTCGCAAAGGGTTTGTAAGTATTCATTTAATTGTTAACATTTCCTTAGGGCTTTCTATGAGATAAGAACTTTGCTAGGAATTAGAAATGTAGAAGACGAAAAGCCACAGTTCTTGCATCAGCTTGTTCATACTCCAGTAGACTTCTACATATACCACCAACTATGAAGCAACTTAAGTTTAAGAACCCAATTATAAGATCATCACACTTTTGCCTATTAAAATATTTTGGTTTAAAATAGAGCTTAAAAATTCTCTAATTTTCTGGGTTTTAAGATGCAATTAAAAGGAGACAATGAGTCTAGTATTTAAAAATATATGAGGGGGAAAATCTCTATATTTTAGCAAATTTTAATAATTATTTGAAAAAATTTTTGCTTATTTTACTCTACAACAAAACACTCACTCTATGCAGTCCTACTTAGAAATTCCCAATTAATTTCAGCTAGTATTTCTCCATCTAGCTAATGTTTTCCATTTTTCCATAATGAGAAACTCATGCATTTAGAATAAAACACTGCCATGTTCCTCTTACAATTAAAGGTGCTACTGTCTCACTTTCTGACATCACAAGAACAGAAGGAAGAGAGACAGTAATTGAAAAATGGTCAAAGTGATGATACAAATCCAAAAATACACAGCAGACCCTCTACTCTCAATTCCCTATTTTGACAATATTAGAACCTGCCATCATGTAGAAAGTGAGAACATTCTAAATTTAAGTGATTTCTTCCATCCTCACAAGCCCACTTAGTGATATTTTATTGATTTTTTAAGGCTAAGTTTAGATACTATTATTTGTATAAAACTATTCCAAATCAAAAAAAAAAATTAAAAAAATAAATAAATAAAACCAGTCCAAGACCTCTGAAATAATTCTTCTGCTGGATATCAATTATATTTTGGTGGCATTACCCCTGTACTACTTTAAAAATTACCTTGAATTTAGTTATTTTAGCAAAACACTTTATTAACCCTTTTGACAGAAAGGGACCCTAAGGGCAGGTCCCATGTCTTGGTATCAGTCCTATTTATTTTAGCAGTGGATGGACTAAGTCCATCACTCACTGATTCTGTAACACCGAGAAAGCTACATCTTCTTTATTGCAGAGTACATCCTCTACAATAACAGAATCTACCTCATAGGACTTCTGTGATGAATAAATGAATGAATATACATATTAAATGCATAGATGCATAGTCACTCCTCATTATTCATAGACTCAGTATTTGTGAATTTGCCTACTCACTAGAATTTCTTGTAACCCTAAAATCAATACTTGTACTTAGGGATTTTGCAGAAATATGCAGAATTGAGAAAAATGTCAGTCAACTCACATGACCTCAGCTGAGGTCAAACAAGGTGATATTCTTGTTTCAGTTCACACACTGTAAACAAGTATCCTTTACATGGTCTATTTAGTGCCTATTTTTGCGCTTTCTGTTGGTGATTCGTTATTTAGACTAGACCCCTTGCACAGTGCTGAAGTGCTATTTACAGTGTCCAAGAGCAAGAAGGTTGTGATATGCTTTAAGGAGAAAATGTGTGTGTTGGATAATCGTCATTCAGGTATGATCCATAATGCTGCTGGATGTGAATTCAACATTTATGAATCCATTACATATTAAACAAGGTGTCTGTAAATGGAAACATATATAAAAGAAGACTATGTATTGCTCAGGTGACCAAAATGTTGTGACTGGAGACTCTCAGGAACTTATCCCTGTAATTCCTCTAGGAGCAATGGTACCTACTAAGTCAATAAATATAGCTTCTTTATAGCACAAAACTACTGAAAGTTAGGTCAGGAACTACTGAAAGTTAGTTACATATTGAGAGCTCAGTAGGTATTACCATTAAATCTTTATTGCTATTTGGCACACAGTAGGTAAATTTAGCACACAGTAGGTACTCAAAACTTTGTTGAATTACTGCCTGAATAAAATTAAAATAAGCACCAGATAGAAAAAAATTTCCAAATTATTTTTATAGAGCAACTGTAACACTGATGCTGAAACTTAACAAAAACCATATAAAGAATATTACAGATCAATCACACATATGAAAAACAATGTAAAAATCTTAATATATTATGTAAAAAAAATCCAAAACCCCTTTAAAATATCATGAAAACGTGGGGTATAGTTCAGATTCAAATGTACTTCAATATTCAAAAACCCATTCACAAAATCCATACTAACACAAATAATAGAAAATTATCATTATTATTATTATTAATAGAAAATTTATATATTCATCCTCGTAATTGCTGAAAATTCTAGTGACAAAATTCAACATGATTCATAAAAAAAAGGTTTAAAATAGAAATTAAGAGATATGTTCTTAACCTCAATGTGCATATATTGTGTGTGTGTAGATATAAAGAGCCAACATTTTACTTCATGTGAAATGCTAGACACTTTTTCATTCAAAAAAGGAACAAGACAAGGATGTCTATTATCAACTCTATTAACAGTTTAGCATTAAATACTAATTAGTATTTAATAGTATTTAATTAGTATTAGCATTAAAAACATACAACTAATTTATTAGTAGTATTAAATAACAGAATTAGAGAAGAAAAAATATCAGAGACCCCCCCAAAAAAAAGTAAAAAGAGGTAAAGCAATCTCTATTTACAGCATTCTATATTTGTGGTATATTACATCATAAAAATGCAAAAATAATCAGTAAAACTCTGCAACAAATCACAAGAGAACTAGTAACTAAGAAGAACGTAAAATTAACATATAGGAAGTATATAATTTCATATATATTCTCCCAAAAAACTACTTAGATAAAAAATGAAGAGAAGACTCTGCCTACAATGAAAACAATGAAATAAAAAACAAAGGCATATATACAGCACAGAAATATGCGAACTCAGAGCAAGGAAGAAAAAGTTAAAAAAAAAAGACTTCCATCCAATGAAAGGCTTAAAAATAACAGTTACAGAAAAGCAATGAACGTCCCTAACAAATTAAACTCCTTAAAACTACTTTCTACTAAAGGAGTTTCTTCAATTAAGGAAAGAAAAATGCACAAAATGAGCTGAGGAAATATATTTAAAAGTAATGCAACCATCAAAGATTCATGCCTCAAAAGCTTCTTAAGCTCAACATGTAAAAAACTATATTAATGTCCTTCCCTCTCAAACCACTAAAAGTGTTTCGCTGAAGACCACATAAACTATAGGGCTGGATAAAATGATCACTGAGTTTCTTCCCATTTCTTTTTTTTTGCTTTTGGCTTTTAGGAATGGAAGTTTGGGAGAAGGGCACCATATCTTCTGGCTGAGAAAATTTTCCAAAGTAAGACTGTTGGGTTCAATAACATAGAACCATAAAGTGAAAGTGTCAGTCTCAGGCGTGATCAATTCTTTGCAACCCCATGCTCCATAGCCCACCAGGCTCCTCTGCCCATGGGATTCTCTAGGCAAGAATACTAGAGTGGGTTGCCATTCCCTTCTCCAGGGGATCTTCCCAACCCAGGATCGAACCCGGGTCTCCCGCACTGCAGGCAGATTCTTTACCATCTGAGCTCCACCATGAGCGAGTTAATTAATGCCTTTGTCAGAGTCTCAGTATTATTTCATGTAAAAAAAAAAGGGCAGTTGTAAAGGATTTAATGAGACAATACAAGTAAATTACTTGGCATAGTACTTGGCACAGTAAGAAGACACTATAAAAAAAAAAAGCAATAATACTCAAAAAGAATATGCCTGAGTTTTCCACAATAGATCAAGGACTGAATCCACAGAGACAATAAGAACAAATGATGAACAAATAGAAATTCATACTATATGTAACATAATCCAGATACATTATACAGAAACTGTAGTACAAAAAGACCAAGAATCTTTTAAACAGCCCAAGTAAAAGGACAGATCACTTAGAAATAATGACAATTAGATTTATAAAAGACTTAATAGCTCAAATGAAGCTAGAAGATAAATGTAATAATAACTTGAAAATAACCACCATTCTAAAATGCTAATTGTGTACTTTGATGAAAGAGGAAAATCTTTCCTTAAGAGCAAGGCCAGAACAAAGACATTTTCAGATAAATAATAAATGAGTTTCCAAGTTTTCAAAAAGAATTTCTCAATAAAGCATGCCAAAGAGGAGGAAATATGTCTTTAAAAGAAAGCTATAATAAGTGAATAAAAATGATGATAAAAAAACTTGGTTAATATAAAGGCAAACCTAAACAGCACAAAACAGTAGTATATAAAAAAGAATTTTAAAACTGCTCAAAAACAATAAGAACATGCCTAAGACAATGCCTGCTAAAAAATGTTCCAAAAAATTTTAATTAAAGAATGAAATACCACAAAAACCTGAAATTGAAAAGGATAAAGAAATGTAATAAAAATCAGATTTAATATAAATAGGCTACATTAATAAAGGAAAAAAGAATGATTATCACAATTGATACAAAAAAACTATCTGACAAAATCCAACACCTTTTCATGACAAACACACTCAAAAAACCTGGATTGGAAAGGAACTTACACAACAGGAAAACATATTTATAAGAAATACAGTTAATATCTTTCTCAATGGTAAAAGAGTAAACACTTTCCCTACAGATCAGGAACGTGAAAGTCTATTTTAATGACTTACACTGAACACTGTACTAGAAGTTTCAGCAAGAGCAACTAGGCAAGAAAAAGAAATAAAAGGCATCTCAGCAGAAAGAACTAAAATACTATCTGTATTTATGGAAAAATGATGGTGCACATAGAAAATACATAGGAATCCAGAATAAAATTACTGAAATTAATAAATTAAGAAAGATAAAAGACCAATATACCAAAATATACTGTACTTCTATATACTAACAATAAATAATCCAAAAGTGGAATCTAGCAGACAATTCTATTAACAATGTCATCAAAAAGAAAAAATAGGTTGTTTTTTAAGTAAAGACTTGTACACTAAAAACTACAAAATATTTTTTTTAAGAAATTAAAATGTAACTACATGAAAAGCCATTGCACAATCATGAATTCAAAGACTCACTATTCTTAAGAAGGTGTTAAGCTGTGTCACTCAGCTGTGTCCGACTCTTTGTGACTCCATGGACTGTAAACCTCCAGGCTCCTCTGGCCATGGGGATTCTCCAGTCAAGAATACTGGAGTGGGTTGCCAGGCCCTCCTCCAGGGGATCTTCCCAACCCAGGGATCGAACCCAGGTCTCAATAAAGCATGCCAAAGAGGAGGCATGCTTACGTGTCTCCTGCACTGCAGGCAGATTGTTACCATTTGCACCATCAGGGAAATATAATCCAAATGTAGATTCACTACAATCCTTATCAAAATCATAATGGCCGTTTTTGCAAAAATGTAAAAGCTTATCTTAAAATTCACAGAAACTGCAAGGAACTCTGAATAATCAAAATAATCTTGAAACAGATGAGCAAATTTGGAGGATTCACATTTTCTGATTTCAAAGCTTACTAGAAAGCTATGTGGGTGCTAAGTCGCTTTATTCATGTCCAGCTCGTTGTGACCCTATGGACTGTAGCCCACCCGGCTCCTCTGTCCATGGGATTCTCCAGGCAAGAATACTGGACTGGGTTGCTGTGCCCTCCTCCAGAGGATCTTCCTGACCCAGGGACTGAACCTGTGTCTCTTACGTGTCTTCTGCACTGGCTGGTGGGTTCTTTATCACTAGCACTACCTCAAAATCATATGTTACTGGGATAAGGATAAACATAAGTATCTAGGAAACAGAATTGAGAGTTCAGAAATAAGCCTATATACATCTATGGTCAAAGCCAAACCATTCAATGGGGAAAGAATACTGTCTTCAACAAATGGTGCTATTACAATTATATATTCACATTTAAAATAATGAAGTTGGATCCCTACTTCATCTTATGTTCAAAAATTAACTCTAAAGGAATCATAGACAAAACTGTTAAGAAATAAACCTTTAAAACTGTTAGAAGGAAACACAGGAGTAAATCTTCATGAAGTTGTATTAGGCAACAGTTACTTAAATAGGACACCACAAATACAAGCTATAAAAGAAAAAAATAGACAAATTGGACATCATTAAAATTTTAATGTGTTACACTTCAAAGGATAACATCAAGAAAATGAAAAGACCACCCACAGAATGAAAGAAAGAAATTACAAATCACATGTATGACGAGGAATATGAACTCTTAAAATTCAGCAACAACAAAAAAAACCCAATGCGTGCTAAATCACTTCAGTGGAGTCCTGCTCTTCGTGACCCTATGGACTGTAATCCTCCGTGCTCCTCTGTCCATGGGATTCTCCAGGCAAAAATACTGGAGTGGGCTGCCATGTCCTTCTCCATGGAATCTTTCCAACCCAGGGACTGAACCCGCATCACTTAAGTCTCCTACACTGGCAGGCAAGTTCTGTACCACTAGCACCACCTCAGTTCAGTTCAGTTGCTCAGTCGTGTCTGACTCTTTGTGACCCCATGAACTGCAGCACGGCCCCCTCCCTGTCCATCAACAACTCCCAGAGTTCATTCAAACTCATGTCCATTGAGTCAGTGATGCAATCCAGCCATCTCATCCTCTGTCGTCCCCTTTTCCTCCTGCCCCCAAGCCATCCCAGCATCAGGGTCTTCTTCAATTAGTCAACTCTTCACATGAGGTGGCCAAAGTATTGTAGTTTCAGCTTTAGCATCATTCCTTCCAATGAAAACCCAAGATGGACCTCCTTTAGGATGGACTGGCTGGATCTCCTTGCAGTCCAAGGGACTCTCAAGAGTCTTCTCCAACACCACAGTTCAAAAGCATCAATTCTTCGGCACTCAGCTTTCTTCACAGTCCAACTCTCACATCCATACATGACCACTGGAAAAACCATAGCCTTGACTAGACAGACCTTTGTTGGCAAAGTAATGTCTCTGCTTTTCAATATGTTATCTAGGTTGGTCATAACTTTCCTTCCAAGGAGTAAGCGTCTTTTAATTTCGTGGCTGTAATCACCATATGCAGTGATTTTGGAGCCCAGAAAAATAAAGTCTGACACTGTTTCTGCTCTTTCCCCATCTATTTCCCATGAAGTGATGGGACCAGATGCCATGATCTTAGTTTTCTGAATGTTGAGCATTAAGCCAATTTTTTCACTCTCCTCTTTCACTTTCATCAAGAGGCTTTTTAGTTCCTCTTCATTTTCTGCCATAAGGGTGGTGTCATCTGCATATCTGAGGTTATTGAGATTTCTCCCAGCAATCTTGATTCCAGCTTCTGCTTCTTAGAGCCCAGCATTTCTCATGATGTACTCTGCATAGAACTTAAATAAGCAGGGTGACAATATACAGCCTTGACATACTCCTTTTCCTATTTGGAAACAGTCTGTTGTTCTATGTCCAGTTCTAACTGTTGCTTCCTGACTTGCATACAGGTTTCTCAAGAAACAGGTCAGGTGGTCTGGTATTCCCATCTCTTAAAGAATTTTCCACAGTTTATTGTGATCCACACAGTCAAAGGCCTTGGCATAGTTAATAATGCAGAAATAGATGTTTTTCTGGAACTCTCTTGCTTTTTCGATGATCCAGCAGATGTTGGCCATTTGATCTCTGGTTCCTCTGCCTTTTCTAAAACCAGCTTGCACATCCGGAAGTTCATGGTTCACGTATTGCTGAAGCCTGGCTTGGAGAATTTTGAGCATTACTTTACTAGCGTGTGAGATGAGTGCAATTGTGCGGTAGTTTGAGCATTCTTTGGCATTGCCTTTCTTTGAGACTGGAATGAAAACTGACCTTTTCCTGTCCTGTGGCCACTGCTGAGTTTTCCAAATTTGATGGCATATTGAGTGCAGCACTTTCACAGCATCATCTTCCAGGATTTGAAATAGCTCAACTGGAATTTCATCACCTCCACTAGCTTTGTTCATAGTGATGCTTTCTAAGGCCCACTTGACTTCAAATTCTAGGATGTCTGGCTCTAGGTGAGTGATCACACCATCGTGATTATCTTGGTCGTGAAGATCTTTTTTGTACAGTTCTTCTGTGTAGTCTTGCCATTTCTTCTTAATATCTTCTGCTTCTGTTAGGTCCATACCATTTCTGTCCTTTATCGAACCCATCTTTGCATGAAATGTTCCCTTGGTATCTCTAATTTTCTTGAAGAGATCTCTAGTCTTTCCTATTCTGTTGTTTTCCTCTATTTCTTTGCATTGATCGTTGAGGAAGGCTTTCTTATCTCTCCCTTGCTATTCTTTGGAACTCTGCATTCAGGTGCTTATATCTTTCCTTTTCTCCTTTGCTTTTCGCTTCTCTTCTTTTCACAGCTATTTGTAAGGCCTCCCCAGACAGCCATTTTGCAGTTTTGCATTTCTTTTCCATGGGGATGGTCTTGATCCCTGTCTCCTGACAATGTCACGAACTTCAGTCCATAGTTCATCAGGCACTCTATCTATCAGATCTAGGCCCTTAAATCTATTTCTCACTTCCACTGTATAATCATAAGGGATTTGATTTAGGTCACACTTGAATGGTCTAGTGGTTTTCCCTACTTTCTTCAATTTAAGTCTGAATTTGGCAATAAGGAGTTCATGATCTGAGCCACAGTCAGCTCCAGGTCCTGTTTTTGCTGACTGTATAGAGCTTCTCCATCTTTGGCTGCAAAGAATATAATCAATCTGATTTTGGTATTGACCATCTGGTGATGTCCATGTGTAGAGTCTTCTCTTGTGTTGTTGAAAGAGGGTGTTTGCTATGAGCAGTGTGTTCTCTTGGCAAAACTCCATTAGCCTTTGCCCTGCTTCATTCCGTATTCTAAGGCCAAATTTGCCTGTTACCCCAGGTGTTTCTTGACTTCCTACTTTTCCATTCCAGTCCCCTGTAATGAAAAGGACATCTTTTTTGGGTGTTAGTTCTAAAAAGCACCACCTAGTAAGCCAAAAAATGGTCAGAGGACTAACTAAAAGTACATCATAGATCTAAATAACATAAAAGTATAAATATAAAACTCCTAGAAGTTACGTGAGAGGAACTCTTGCAACTCAAAAACAAACAAACAAACAAACAAACAACCCAATTAAATAGGGCTTCCCAATGGCTTAGCAGGTAAAGAATTCCCTGCAATGCAGGAGACATAGGAGATGAAGGTTCAATCCCCTGGTGAGGAAGATCCCTTGGAGGAAGAAATGGCAACCCACTCCAGTATTCTTGCATGGAAAATTCCATGGACAGAGGAGCCCGGTGGGCTATAGTCCACGGGGTCACAGAGTTGTGCATGACTGAGCACATGGCACAGACGAAGACCTTAATGCACACCTAACCAAAGAAGATATACAAGTACAAAATTATCATGTGAAGAGATATCATCATCATATGTCTTTAGGGATCTGAAAAATGAAATGACAGAAAGACACCACTATATACCTAATAAAATGGCCAAAATCTAAAACAGTGATACTTCCAAATACTGGCAAGGATGTGGACCAAAAGGAACTTTCATTCATTCCAGGTGGGAATGCAAAATGGTACAGCCACTTTGGAATGCAGTTTAGTGATTTCTGAACTAAACATACTTTTACCATACAGTCCAGTAACTGCACTCCTTGGTATTTACCCAACCAAGCTGAAAACTTATACCCACACAAAAACCAGCTCATGAATGATTAAAGCAGCTTTACTTATCACTACCAAAACTGTGATGCAACCAAGATGTCCTTCAGTAAGTGAACAGATAAATAAACCGGGTACATCCAGATACTAGAATATTAGTGCTAAAAATAAATGAGACACAAAGCCATAAAAAAACATGGAGGAAACTTAAATACATATTAATAAGTGAAAGGAGCCAATCTGAAATGGCCAGACAACATATGATTCCAACTTTATGACATTCTGGAAAAAGCAAAATGATAGTGACAGTAAGAGGATAAGTGGCTGCCAGAGACTAGGGGAGAGTGGAACAAGTAGGCAGAGCACAGAGGGGCACAGTGATACTACTCTGTGTGATTTTAGAACGGTGAACACGGCATTACACATTTGTCAAAATCCATAGAACATACACCACCAAGAATAATAAAGCCTAATCTCAACTGTGACTTCAGGTGATAATGATGTGTAAATATAGGTTCATTAATTTTGACCAATGTACTACTCAGGTATGGGATTTTGATAACGTGGAAGGCCATATGTGTGTGTACACACACACACAAATATATATAGGGATAGAAGTAATATGAGAAATTTCTGCATCTTCTTCTCAATTTTGCTGTAAACTTAAAACTGCTCTAAAAAAGTCTAGTGTTAAAAGTGCACAAGAGGACCTGAATATACAGTTCTCAAAAGAAGATATTAAAATGGCCAATAAGTACATGATAGGACGCTCAACACTGTTAGTCCTTAGGGAAATACAAATCAAAACAATGAGATATCAGAGGATGACTAAAGTACAAAAGATAAAGCAAGTCTTGACAAAGATGTAGAGAAACTGCAATCCTCAAACATTTACTAGTGGGACAGTCAAATGATGCAGCCCCTTCAGAATGTTTGGCAGTTCCTTAAAAAATTAAAGTTTAAAGTGGGCTTCCCTGGTGGCTCAGACGGTAAAGCATCTGCTTGCAATGCAGGAGACCCGGGTTTGATTCCTGGGTCAGGAAGATCCCCTGGAGAAGGAAATAGCAACCCACTCCAGCACTCTTGCCTGGAAAATCCCATGGACGGAGGAGCCTTATAGGCTACAGTCCATGGGGTAGCAAAGAGTCGGACACGACTGAGCGACTTCACTTTCACAGTATGACATAGCAATTCTACTACTAGGTATCAGTATTTACTCACAAGAAATGAGAACAAGTCCATAGAAAAACTTGTATATCAACCCTCTTACCAACATGATTTATAATACTCTAAGAGTGGAAACAGCCCTCCATCAGTGGATCAATGCATAAGCAAAAGGTAGTATATTCATAAAATGGGATGTTATTTGGCACTGAAACAAAGTATTCATATATGATACAACATGAATAAGCCCTAAAAGCATATGCTAAGGGGGACAGGCCAGACAGAAAAACACATACTGTATACAATTCCATTTACATGCAATGTCTAGAAGAGTCAAATCTATATAGAAAACAGATTAATGGGTGGCCAGGAAGTGACGTGAGGAGAAAACAGAGTGACTACTAATGAAATACAAGATTTCTTTATAGAGTGATGAAAATGCTCTGGAAGTAAGAAGAGTGGCAGCAGCTATACAAGTCTCTCAACATACTAAATACCACATACTTATTCAAAGAAGACAGAATCCACTAACCACAAAATTAACAAGCATACTAAAAAGGCAGCTGGTTACCATGTCATCAAATTACTTTTACCCTAGTTATCAAATTTTCTTGCTTCCCAGAAAGAAACAGCATTTCACTTCCAGGGAATATGCTAACAAAAGGTTTTGTTCTTTAATTAAAACATTACCAATATGTTTTATCAGGTCCACTCTGAAATTTTTTTGCTAATCGAGTATCACACACACTTCAGCTCTATAATGAAATACAACAAAAATACATAGATGCCTGAAGGGATTCAGGCTATAAGATACAGAAATGAATTAACAACTAAACATTTATCTGGTTTCAGAATAGTTTGCTCTAATGGCACACTCCAAAATAATATGGTTTTAATAATATGGTCACAGGAAAATTAAGCTTGCTTTTAATTATTGTATATTCTTGCTATTAAAAAAAAATTTTAGTACTTCCTATTTTAAAAAAAGAAATAGAAGCAAATTTAACAAAGGAGAATAAATAAATCTAATGACCAATACTGCTAAACATAAATCCATCACAAAAAAACCTCATATCTTCATTTACAATACTACTACCTTCTTAAATTATTCTTTTTTAAGCTTTAGGATTTCAGTTTGGGCACAACTGCATGCACTCATCTATCCACGCTTCTCCAAGCTTAGAACAACTTAAAAACCTGGAAACAGTATATGAGACAGCCATAGAGAAGTCTGAAAGATGGTGGGGAGGAAAAAAAGGCAACTGGCTAGGAATCCCAGAACTTGAAGAAATAATCCAGCAGTTAAGAACTGCTCAATCTATCACCTAACTAAAAAAGGCACCCAAGGCTTGATGTTATCTAAACCGACACTCGGGGTAAAAAGCAGCCCAGGTAGGTTGAGAAACACCTTTGTTATTGTTCAGTCTCTAAGTCTTGGCCAACTCTTTGTGACCTCATGGACCACAGCACTCCACGCTTCCCTGTCCTTCACCATCTCCCAGAGTTTGCTGAAACTCATGTCCATTGAGTCGGTGATGCTATCTAACCATCTCATCCTCTGCCACCTTCTGCACCTTTTGCCTTCAGTCTTTCCCAGCATCAGGGTCTTCTCCAGTGAGTCAGGTCTTTGCATCAGGTGGCCAAAGTACTGGAGCTTCAGCTTCAGCATCAGTCTTTCAAATGAATATTCAGGGTTGATTTCTTTTATGACTGCTGTCCAAGGGACTTGAGCTCCAGCAAAAGCACCAACTGGGATGGTGCGGGAGTCTTGCCAGCAGCAGGCAGACAGGGGAAGAGTATTCTGTCCCCATAGGCCTGACCTCTACCTCTGACCTAGGAGATCCAGACCAGGAACATTCATTCCACACCTGAGGATGGCCCCAATAAGGACCAAACAGAATGCACAGAAGTACCAGGTAAAAGGAGAGATCAAAATAGCATTATAAAAACTCTGAGCATAAATTGTCATTGAAACCACAGCTCCCAAAAGTAGGCCAAGACCTACACAATTAAACTGTCACAGTGTGCCTGCTTACTAAATTAGAAGATTTAAATAGAATCCACATCAACATCCAACATTTGTAGGACATAACCAAAAAACACTCCCCATACCAATATTGTAGTTTTGTTCCACTTCCAAAAAAAGGCAATGCCAAGGAATGCTCAAACTACCACACAAATGCACTCATCTCACACGCTAGCAAAGTAATGATCAAAATCCTCCAGGCCAGACTTCAACAGTACATGAACCATGAACTTCCAGATGTTGAAGCTGGATTTAGAAAACAGAGAGGAACCAGAGATTAAATTGCCAACATCCATCGGATCATCGAAAAAGCAAAGAGTTCAAGAAAAATTTCTATTTCTGCTTATTGACTACACCAAAGCCTTTGACTGTGTGGATCACAACAAACTGTGGAAAACTCTTCAAGAGATGAGAATACCAGACCACCTGACCTGCCTCCTGAGAAATCTGTATGCAGGTCAAGAAGCAACACTTAGAACTGGACATGGAATGACAGACTGGTTCCAAATTGGGAAAAGAGTATGTCAAGGCTGTATATTGTCACCCTGCTTATTTAACTTACATGCAAAGTACATCATGAGACATGCCGGACTGAATGAAGCACAAGCTGGAATCAAGATTTCCGGGAGAAATATCAATAAACTCAGATATGCAGATGACACCACCCTTATGGCAGAAAGTGAAAAACTAAAGAGCCTCTTGATGAAAGTGAAAGAGGAGAGTGAAAAAGTTGGCTTAAAACTCAACATTCAGAAAACTAAGATCATGGCATCTGGTCCCATCACTTCATGGCAAATAGATGGGGAAACAGTAGCAGACTTTATTTTGGGGGGCTCCAAAATCACTGCAAATGGTGACTGCAGCCATGAAATTAAAAGATGCCTGCTCCTTGGAAGAAAAGTTATAACCAACCTAGACAGCTTATTAAAAAGCAGAGACATTACTTTGCCAACAAAGGTCCGTCTAGTCAAAGCTATGGTTTTTCCAGTAGTCATGTATGGATGTGAGAAGAAAGAAATTTGGACTGTAAAGAAAGCTGAGCACCGAAGACTGATGCTTTTGAACTGTGGTGTTGGAGAAGACTCTTGAGAGTCCTTTGGACAGCAAGGAGAGCCAACCAATCCATCCTAAAGGAAATCAGTCCTGAATATTCGTTGAAAGGACTGACACTGAAGCTGAAGCTCCAATACTTTGGTCACCTGATGCGAAGAATTGACTCATTTGAAAAGACCCTGATGCTGGGAAAGATTGCAGGCAGGAGGAGAAGGGGATGACAGAGGATGAGATGGTTGGATGGCATCACCGACTCAATGGACATGAGTTTGAGTCAACTCCGGGAGTAGGTGATGGACAGGGAGGCCTGGCGTGCTGCTGTCCAAGCAGTCACAAAGAGTCAGACACGACTGAGCGACTGAACTGATACCAAGATTAAGGGAAAATTAAAATATTCATGAGAATAAAAATCAACAAACACCATCAGGAATCAGATGCTGGAATTATGAGACAAGGATTTTAAATCAGCCATCATAAAAATTCTTCAACAATCACAAACATTCTTTGAAATCTTAGCAAATATAAGATATGGGGGGAAAATCAAATGTAAATTATAGAACTCAAAAAATATAGTGATCAAAATTTTAAAACTCATTGGGTACATTTGATAAAATTAACATGGGAGTGGAAAGACTCAGTGAACTTAAAACAATAGAAATTAAGCTCTCCCAATAGAGCAAAAATAGATTTAAAAAACCATATACACAGAGACTGAAGAACTTGTGGACCTACATCAAAAGACCTAAATTCATATCATTCGGGGAAAAAAAAGAAAAAGGCTGAGAAGAATTTACAGAAATACTGGGAGAAAACTTTCCATTTGACAAAAGACATAAGCCTATCGGCCAAACCCCCAAAAGATTCCAAGTCAAGCCACATCAGGATAACTTCCCCAAATCCATTTCAAGTCATGTTATAATTAAACTTCTAGAAACAAAAGCCAAAGTCTTAAAATCAGAAAGACAAATACTAAATACTGGAGAGGATGTGGGGAACCCTCCTACACTGCTGGTGGAAATGCGTATGGATGCAGCCATTAAGGAGAACAGTAGAAAGGTTCCTCAAAAAACTAAAAATAAGAGTTGCCATATGATCTAGCAATTCCACCCCTGGGCATATATCTTGAAAAGACAAACACTGTAACTCAAAAAGAAACATGCACCCCAATGTTCACAGCAGCACTATGTACAATAACTGAGACATGGAAGCAACGTAAATGTTCATCAACAGATGAGTGGATAAAGACAGTGTGGTATGTGTGTGTGTATATAAGGTGGAATATTATACACATAATGGAATATTACTCAGCCACACAAAAATAATGAAATAATGCCATCTGCAGCATCATGGATGGACCTAGAGATTATCATACTAAGTAAGGCAGACAGAGACATATAATCATATGATATTACTTATATGTGGAATCTAAACAAAATGTTAGAAATGAACTTATTTACAAAACAGAAATAGACTCACAGACACAAAAATAAAACTGATGGTTATCAACGGGGATAGTGGGGAAAGGGGGATGAGAGACAAATTAGGAGTTCAGGGTTAATATATACATACTACTATATATAACACAGACAAAAAAGGACCTACTGTATAGCACAAGGAACTATATTCAATATCTTGTAATAATCCAAATAGAAAAGAATCTAGGAAAGAAATATATATATATATCAGAATCAATTTTCTACACACTTGAAAATGTTATATAGAATAGTACCAATTCCAATGACACTGGATTTCTAACCTGACATCATGGAAACCTAAAGGAAATGGCATAATATTTTTCAAATGTGGAATGAAAAGAACTATCAACCACAAATTCTGTATTCAGCAAAAATATCCTTCAGAAATTAATGAGAAATAAATTTTCAAACTTGTCATTAGCACATATACCTTTAAGGAATGATTAAAGTTAAGTTCTCTAAATAGAGGTCTTAGAAGATTAGAAAGGAAAGTGACAGGAATAAATATTAACAGACTATCTTCCTGATATATTTATAAAATCATATTTGATGGCAAAAATTATAACACAATCTAAAGTGCTTAATATAAGTAAAGGAAATAGTTATAACAATTATATTTTAAATATAAATAAAAGGGTAACATGGTCTAAATGGAAGTAAAGTTTCCCACATTTTGCTTGAAATGGTAAAATAGTGATACCTACCACTAGACTATGATAAATTATGTACATTTATGTTACTACTATAAGAGCTCACTAAGCTTTCTTTCTCACTATGAAAACTATACAAAAGCTATAGTTTTGGTTTTGGAGGGACTATATGTATAACTATATACATATTATAATTAAAATAAAATTATAAAAAGTGTTCAAGTAATCCATAAGAAAGTCAAGAAAAGAGAACTAAGACAACGAGAAAAAAAAGATCAAACAGAAAACAAATAATAAAATGGGAGACTTGAGCCCTTACAAATCAATAATTACTTTAAATGTAAACAGTTCAAACACACACATACAAAGGCAGAAATTGGCAAAGTGGATTTAAAAAACACAACTAAACTATACACTGTATACAAGAAACTCACTTCAAACATAATATAAAAAGGTTAAAAGAAAATGATGGAAATGTCATGCAAACATTAAAAACAGAAAAAACAAAGATGGATATATTATTATCAGATAAACTTTAGAGCAATAAAAATTACTAGAGACAAAGCAGGATCTTACCTTATGATAACAGATCAACCCACCAAAAAGACACAGGAATCCTAAATGTGCACGAATCAAATGACAGAGCTTCAAAGTACATAAAACAAAAACTGGGAACTAAAAGGACAGACAGACACAGCCACATTTTAGTTGAGGACTTCAACATCTTACTTGCAGCATATGAAAGTACTACTACACAGAAAAATCAGCAAAAATATGAAGGAACTGAACTGTACTACATGACCAATAAATAGTATCTAAATAATATTTATAGACCACTCAATCTAATAACAGAATAAACATATTTTTCAAGTTCCCAGGGAATAATCACCAAGATAAACCATATTCTGGATTATAAATCTCACAAAGTAAAATGACTGATATCATACACAGTATGTTTTCTGACTATAACTGAATCAAGCTAGAAATCGATAACATAACAATGATAACAACAATAAAAACTCCAAACTGTTGAAAATTAAAGAACATACTCCTAAATAACTCAGGAGTGAAAGAACTCTCAAAGGAATTAAAAAATACATAGAACAACTAAAAATTAAGATACAACTTATCAAGTAATCAGTACAGTTAGAGTAGTACCAAGAGGAAAGTGTACAACATTAAAATGCTTATATCATAAAAAAGCATACCTTGAATCAGTAAAGCAAGCCTGTACTATGTAAAGAAACAAACAACCAAAAAGATAAAGCGTACCCAAAGCAAGCAAAAGGAAGAAAACTATAAAAGCAAAAATTAATAAAATTAAAATCTGGAAAACAATAAAGAAAATCAATGAAGTAAAGAGCTGGTTCTTTGAAATGGTTTAAAAATTTTAACACTTGTAGCAAAACTGACAAAGAAACACAGAAGATCAGTTCAGTTCATCAGTTCAGTCGCTCAGTCGTGTCTGACTCTGCAACCCCATGGACTGCAGCACGCCAGGCCTCCCTGTCCATCACCTACTCCCAGAGCTTGCTCAAACTCATGCCCATCGAGTTGGTGATGCCATCCAACCATCACATCCTCTGTCAGCCCCTTCTGCTCTCGCCTTCAATCTTCCCCAGCATCAGGGTCTTTTCAAATGAATCAGTTCTTCACATCAGGTGGCCAAAGAACTGGAGTTTCAGCTTCAGCATCAGTCCTTCCAATGAATATTCAGGACTGATTTTCTTTAGGATAGACTGGTTGGATCTCCTTGCTGCCTAAGTGACTCTCAAGAGTCTTCTCCAACACCACAGTTCAAAAGCATCAATTCTTCAGCTGAAGTAGAATGGTTCTATGAAGACTAGTACTAACACCAAAAAAAGATGTCCTTTCCATCACAGGGGACTGGAACACATACATAAGGGAATTTAAGAAGTCATTGCACATGCCCAAAGAGAAAGACCTCAGGCTGATCCCAACAAAGAAACACTCTACAACAATCAAAAATAGAGCAAAATCTGAAGGGAGGGGAGGAGAATATGATTTCCAGAATTACCACATTATAAGATTCAGATGTTGTTTTCAACAATAACAGCAACAATAACACAACACAAAGTATTTAAAATAAAAATCAGAAATGTGGCCCATTTAAAGGAAAAAAAATTGACAGAAAAGACTCATGAGGATAACCAGATGGTAAACTTATTAGACAGAGATTTTTAAAACAATTGTCTTAAAGATGCTCAAATTACTAAATAAAGATGTGAATAAAATAAAGAAAATGATATGAGCAAATGTAAATATCAATAATGAGATTAAAAAAAAAGAAGGCAAAAAGATATTCTGGAATTGAAAAAACACAACTGACATAAAAATTTCATTAAAAGGATTCAGAAGCTGATTTCAGAAGCCAGAGAAAGAAGTCAATGAACTTCAAGATAGAGCAATGGAAATTGTTAAGTCTGAGGAACAGAAAGAAAAAAGAAAAAAATACTGAAGAAAAGTGAATGGAGCCCAGGGGACCTGTGAAACACCATTAAGTTCTTGGTCTAACACCACTAGACCATGCTTTGTGGGAGTCTCAGAAGGAGAAAAAAGGGAGAAAAGGGCAAAGGATATTTGAAGATTAATAGCTGAAAACTTTCCAAATTTGAGGCAAGATACAAATCTGCAAATCCAAGATACTCAGCAAACTTCAACTACGAAAGCTGGAAAAAAAAACCCATATAATAATCTGTCAGAAGCCAAAAACAGAGAATCTTGAAAGCATCAAGAGAAAAGATACTCATCATATACAAGGGATCCTCAATAAAATTATATGCAGATATCTCATCAGAAATATTGGAGATATAAATATCAGATATAAATATCAGATATATTTATAAATATCAAATATAAATATAAATAATATGTAAAATATAATGAAAGTTTTAAAACTTAATAGACTGCAGATTGTATACAGCTGAAGAGGTAATTAGGGAAACAGGTAAAACTATTTGAAGAAATTATCCATAATTCAGCTCATATTTACAGAGACATAAAAATGAAGTTAAACATGGAGGATAAAGTTCAGTTCAGTTGCACGTCATGTCCGACTCTTTGCGACCCCATGAACCGCAGCACACCAGGCCTCCCTGTCCATCACCAACTCCTGGAGTTCACCCAAATCCATGTCCATTTAGTCCATGATGCCATCCAACCATCTCATCCTCTGCCGTCCCCTTCTCCTCCTGCCCTCAATCTTTCCCAGCATCAGGGTCTTTTCAAATGAGTTAGCTCTTGGCATCAGGTGGCCAAAGTATTGGAGTTTCAGCTTCAACATCAGTCCTTCCAATGAACACCCAGGACTGATCTCCTTTAGGATGGACTGGTTGAATGGAGGATAGAGTAAGAAAATATAAAATATACTTAGAGTTCAGAAGAAGATAATAGAGAATGAAGGGAAATAAATGGTTGAAATGTAATACAAATAATAATCTCAAACTCTGGAAAGGCATCAATCTTCACATGTGGAAATCCAAACAAATCTTTAGCAAGATGAATAAAACGTAATCTATACCTACTCATATCATAGTAACACTGTAAAATACCACAGAAAAACAGATTTAGAATTACAGAAAAATGAATTGGGTATGGTATGTAAAGTTTACTTCAATAAAGTTTTTTAAAGTGGAGTTTCTACATCTTAAAATTACAAATTTGATTCTTTCTCATTGTGATAAGCAATAATTTTAATGAGTCCAGCTTATCAATTATTTTTTCCATGGATTATGCCCTTGTATCTAAAAGTTACATCCAAAACGTCATCGCACCCAAGTCATCTATGTTTTCTCCTATATCATCTTCTAGTTTTATAGTTTCGTGGCTACTAATTTGTTCTGTGACCCATATTGAGCTAATTTTTACAAGGAAGAACAGTCTGTGTCTTATGTCTAAATTCAGTTTTTGCATGTGGATGGATGTCTAGTACAATTTGCTGAAAAGCTTTTTTTTTTTTTTTGGCTCCATTGTGTTGCCTTTGCTCCTCTGTCAAAGATTCACTGACTATATTTACATTTTTCTATTCTATTCCATTAATCTATTTATTTGTTCTTTTGTCAATGCCACACCATCTTGATTACCATGGCTTTATAGTATCAGTAAGTCTCAAAGTCAAAATACAGTATCAGCTCTCCAATTCTGTTCTCCTTCAATATTGTATTGGCTATTTAGAGACTTTTGTGTCTCCATATAAACTTCAGAATCAGTTTATCGATATCCATAAAATGACTTACTGGGTTTTTATTTGGATTGCATTGAATCTGCATTGAATCACTGAATGGACAATATTCGGATTTCCTGTCCATGAACATGGAATATCTGTCATTTGTTTCTTCTTTATTTCATTCAGGGTTTTGTAGTTTTCCTCATATAGAACTTATACATATTTTGTTAGACTTATACCTAAGTTAAGTATTTCTTTATGGGAGGTGCTAATATAAATGGTATTCTGTTTTTAATTTCAAGTTTCTGTTGTTTGTTGCTGGCAAATATATAGGAAAGCAATTTGTTTTTTTGTATATTAACTTTTTATCCTTTAGTCTTGCTGTAATCACTTATTAGTTACAGGAGTGTTATTTAATCTGCAAACATTTGGGGGTTTTCAGTTATTTTTTTGTCATTGAAGAAATTTAATTTCTACTTTAATTTCATTGTTGTCTGAAAGTAGACACTGTATAATATCTATTCCTTTAAATTTGTTAAGATGTATTTTATGGCCCACATTGTGATCTATCATGGTGAATGCTCCATGTGAGTTTGAGAAGAATGTGCCTTCTGCTGTTGTTGGATGAAGTTTGTTTAGGTGTCAGTTATACCCAACTGATTGATGATGGTGTTGAGTTCAACCACGTCCTTACTGATTTTCTCTTAGTTGTATCTGTCTATTTCTGACAGACAGAGCTTGAGGTGTCCAACTAAAATAGTGGACTCATATATTACTCTTTGCAATTTTGGAGTTTAGCCTTACATAGTTTGACACTGTTGTTGGGTGCACACACATTATAGATCACTATAACTTCTTGGAGAATTGATCCCCTTTTCATTATGTAATGATAACATTCCTGGCTTAGAAGTATGTGCTATCTGAAATTAATATATCTACTCCAGCTTTTTTTTTTATTAATGTTAGCATAGTATATTACCTGGAGTAACAGGCAAATTTGGCCTTGGAGTACAAAACAAAGCAGGGCAAAGGCTTAATAGTTTTGCCAAGAGAACACACTGGAAATGGCAAACATTCTCTTCCAACAACACAAGAGAAGACTCTACACATGGACATCACCAGATGGTCAATACCAAAATCAGATTGATTATATTCTTTGCAGCCAAAGATGGAGAAGGTCTATACAGTAAGCAAAAACAAGACTGGGAGCTGACTGTGGCTCAGATCATGAACTCCTTATTGCTAAATTCAGACTTAAATTGAAGTAAGTAGGGAAAACCACTAGACCATTCAGGTATGACCTAAATCAAATCCCTTATGATTATACAGTGGATTTGACAAACAGATTCAAGGGATTATATCTGATAGACACAGTGCCTGAAGAACTATGGATGGAGGTTCACGACACTGTACAGGTGGCCGTGATTAAGACCATCTCCAAGAAAAAGAAATGCAAAAAAGCAAAACGGTTGTCTGAGGAGGCCTTGCAAACAGCTGAGAAAAGAAGAGAAGCAAAAGGCAAAGGAGAAAAGGTAAGATATACCAATCTGAACCGGGAAGATAAAAGTCATTAAAATAAGGAATAAAACAGAAAAGCAGTAAAGATCACATAGACATTAAAAGGTAATAAAGGAATACTACAGATAACTTTACACTCACAAATTCAACAAACTACAAAAAACGTACCAATTCCTCCAAAACCACAAACGATTAAATACAACCAAGATGAAACAGTCCTGAATAGCTGATTAGTAGGTCTATACACACACACACACACACACACACACACACACACACAAACATGATTAGTTTCTTATTAAAGAAACTGAATTCACAACTATAAAAGTTAAAAAAAAAAAACCAAAAACTCCAGGCACAGGTGTTTTCACAGGAGGATTCTACCAAATATTTAAAGAACATTTTACAAAATCCTTTCTGACACAGAGAAACAAACACTTCCCAACACATTTTATGAAGCAGATATTACTCTGAATCCAAAAACAGACAAAGATAATACAAAGAAAACCATACCGCAATTATCTCATGAACTTAGATTCAAAAAAATCTTCAGTAAGATACTGAAAAACTGAATGACAACATACAGGAATAATTATACACCAAGGCCAAATGGGATGTATTTTAGTTATGCAAAATTGTCCAATACTCAAAAAAAAATCAATGTAATTTGCCATATCAATGGAAGAAAATCGATATGATTGTATCAACTAACCTAGAAAAAAAAGTCACAGAACTCCTATCAGTGTTCTAGGGACATCTGAAAAGTGACAATGTTGCTAATGTGATGACAGCATTTACTATGTCCCCCAGAATTTGTACTATAAACTTAAATTTTTACACATATAAAAGATTTTACAATTATAGGTATTTGATAACTTCTATGACCCAAACACTGAAAAAAATATTATAGTTAAATGAGTAATTTTAGTGAATGAAAAATAGCAATATCACACAGCAATATCTCATGAACTTAGATGCAAAAAAACTTCAGTAAAATATTTACAAACTTAGTAACAACATATAAAAATAATTACACACCAAGGCCAAATGGGATGTATTCTAGGTATGCAAATAGGTATGCTGTTTTTCATTCACTTACATTTATATTTCTTTCCTGTCACTTGTAAATAACACTGTGACCTAAAAATAGCTAAAATTCATATTCTGGGCCCTGGTATAAGGAAAATAAAATGGGTTTCAGAGCCAGATTAAGAAACAACTTGACATAAATTTTTCAATAATAAAGCAACTTCCTTACACAGCCCTACATTGACACTGCTTGCTGGCTAAGAAATTCATCACCAAAGGTAAACTAAATTGAATCACCTAGTAGGTATTGTTGTTTAGTCGCTAAGTCGTGTCTGACACTTTTGCAACTTCATGGACTTTAGCCCGCCAAGCTCCTCTGTCCATGGCAGTTCCCAGGCAAGAATACTGGAGTGGGTTGCCATTTCCTTCTCCAGAGAATCTTTTAGACCCAGGGATAGAACCTGCGTCTCCTGCCTCACAGGTAAATTCTTTACCACTGAGTCACCAGGGAAGCCCTAGTAGGTATTACAATAGCAGATAATACTCTTAGTTTTTTAGTCTACATTTGCTTTGCCTGTTGAAAAAAAGTAAAAACATTGTATAAGAAAGTATATCTCGAAACATATATAACTGGTGACAGCAATCATTTCATCTCTGACACTAAATTAGAATAAAGTTCACATATGGGCTTCCCTGATAGCTCAGTTGGTAAAGAATCTGCCTGCAATGCAGGATACTGAGGTTTGATCCCTGGGTTGGGAAGATCCCCTGGAGAAGGGAAAGGCTATCCACTCAGTATTCTGGCCTAGAGAATTCCATGGACTGTGTATAGTCCATGGGGTCACAGAGTTGGACACAACTGAGAACCTTAAAAAAAATGGTTTTCATGCCAGAATTACATTGGATCATCCACCATAGTCAGCTCCTTTTCTCTAGCACAATTATTTACCACATGTAGGCTTCTGTTCCCAGGGTGGTCTTGATTTTCTAATGTCAACTTACAGAACTATAAAGACTCTATCATATAATTTGTGATCATTTTCACTCTCAGAACTTTTTAAATCTAAAACACATTGAACAAATAAAATCCACAGCATTTGTTTTATCATATTTGGGGCAAAATAAAACCTAATGTATTTGGGTAAAACATAACCCATAGTGATTTCCATTCACTGGTCCAAGGAAAGGATAGGGGTTTCCTCTACTTCACATCACACACAAAAATTAATTTGAGATAAACAGGCCTAAAATTATAATGCTTGTGGAGTAAAACATATACTATTTCTTGTGAGCAGATGTTTCTCACAGATGAGAAGTCCAAGATCAAAGGATTGTCAGATTCAGTGTCTGGCAAAGACTTCTTAGTTCACAGACTGCCATGTCCTCACATGGTGGAAGAGATAAGGAAGCTCTCTGGAATCCTTTAAAAGGGCATGCATGATACAGGATGCTCGGGGCTGGTGCCCTGGGATGACCCAGAGGGATGGTATGGGGAGGGAGGTGGGAGGAGGATTCAGGATGGGGAACACGTGTACCCCCGTGGCAGATCATGTTGATGTATGGCAAAACCAATACAATATTGTAATTAGCCTCCAATTAAAATAAATTTATATTAAAAACTAAAATAAAAAATTAATTTAAAAAAATTCACAAAGAAAAATAAATAAATAAATAAAAGGGCACTAATCAATCCTATGGGCTTCTCAGGTGGCCTAGTGGTAAAGAATCTGCCTGCAATGCAGGAGACCCGGGTTCAATCCCTGGGTCGGGAAGATCCCCTGGAGAAGGGAATGGCAACCTGCTCCAGTATTCTTGCCTGGAGAATCCCATGGACACAGGAGCCTGGTGGGTTACAGTCCATGGGGTCGCAAAGAGTCAGACATGACTGAGTGACTAATACACAATCAATCCTAAAGGAAATCAGTCCTGAATATTCACTAGAAGGACTGATGCTGAAGCTGCAACTCAAATACTTTGGCCACCTGATATGAAGAACTGACTCACTGGAAAAGACCCTGATGCCAGGAAAGATTGAAGGCAGGAGAAGAAGGGGACTACAGAGGATGAGATGGCTGGATGGCATCACCAACTCAATGGACATGGGTTTGAACAAGCTCCGGGAGTTGGTGATGTGGACAGGGAAGCCTGGTATGCTGCAGTCCATGGGGTCGCTAAGAGTCGGACACGACTGAGTGACTGAATTGAACTGAATCTCATTCATGAGGGTCCCATCCTATGACCTAACTACTTCCCAAAGGTCCCACACTGAAATATTAAGGTTTCAATTTATGAATCTGGGGGTAGGGGAGATACACTCAGTCTATAGTAATACAGATTTCAATTACACAGATATATGCATCTCAAAACTCAGTGAAAATAAGACGAGATTTATTTCACTACATGTAAATTCTACATACCAAGAAAAAAGAAACCTGTATATTAATGCTGAATCTAGGTTAAAATATACATGCTGAAGTACTTAAGAACTATACTGATATCTGAAATTTACTTTGAATGCACGAAAAATAAAATGCACCAACAGATGGAACATGGGATAGACAGATTGCTAGATATGCCTGATGAAACAAAGAAAAATAAAATATTAATAGCAGAATCTGCTGCTGCTGCTGCTAAGT
The DNA here is from genome assembly GCF_032452875.1 of Bos javanicus. Taxonomy (NCBI): domain Eukaryota; kingdom Metazoa; phylum Chordata; class Mammalia; order Artiodactyla; family Bovidae; genus Bos; species Bos javanicus. The sequence goes on along the minus strand of NC_083877.1, from coordinate 78,183,150 downwards.
CGCTTCAGTTGTGTCTGACTCTGTGCGACCCCATAGATGGCAGCCCACCAGGCTCCGCCGTCCCTGGGATTCTCCAGGCAAGAACACTGGAGTGGGTTGCCATTTCCTTCTTCAATGCATGAAAGTGAAAAGTGACAGTGAAGTCGCTCAGTCGCGACCCCATGGACTGCAGCCTTCCAGGCTCCTCCATCCATGGGATTTTCCAGGCAAGAGTACTGGAGTGGGGTGCCATTGCCTTCTCTGAATAGCAGAATCTAGGTGGTGCTATATAGATATTTGGTGTATAATTATTTTACCTTTGTTATATGTCATAACATATAATAAAATATCATAAAATAATATACAATAAAATAAATATTTTATAATATTTAAAATATTATATTTTAAATAATATTCAAAACATTTAAACAATATTTAAATATTATGGTGATACTTAATATTTAAAATAAAATATTATAATAAATAAATATTCTAAAATAACATTTACAATAAAATGTTAGAGGAGAGGAGACAGGCTTCCACTTATTTATTTAACTATTATTTATCAAATGAAGCTGGCTCTTTCTTTGCATGGAAGAGAACATGACTACAATTAAGCAATTTGGCCATAAATCTAAGATATGATTAAAATCCAAAGTCACCAAAAGTACTGTTGCTTCATCCAAAATCTCACACTGAATTATTCATGAAATGAATTTATCAATATATTTAAATATATTTCTCACTAATAGTATATAACATCAACCAATAGCTTAGCATCTCTTTTCAATCTTAGACACATAAGACACATTGTGGTGATTTAATAGTGTCCACTTGGATAAGCCAAAACTATGTTTCCCAGAATCCTCTTCTCTGATTAGTTTTTGGCTAATCCATAGAAATGAGCATGAGACCTACAAGGCAGAAGTGAAGCAGCAGCCATTAGTTTCTAAAGATCATCATGGTTAGATGTGATGAAAGACAGAAGCACAAGCAACAGCTTTCCACAAGACTTATCCAGTAGCTATTCTTTGTGATCCCACTCTAATAGTTTGAAATGCCTGGTTTCCCATATTCCCTTGCAAGCTCCAATTAATACACCCACATCAGTGTCTCAGAATAGTTGATTAGTGACTTTCCTCTGCACTTCCAATTCCCTTTGTAGGATTCTTACCAGTTTCTCCCACAATTATACAAGGTTTTATATCTGTAGTATGTCCTTGATTCTAAAACACTCATGATGGGTTCTGCTTCCCTGACTGAACTCTGACTGATATAGTCCTACCTCACTTATCCCACTACCTGTATCTCTAAAAGTTATAAACAAATTAAAAAGTTGCAAGCAAGTCATTTTGTTTTACAAAGGACTGTGAAAGCCTTGTGATGGTTTTTAAAAGAAGCAATAATTCTTTTACAAAGTAAATGTTCAGTCTTTAGCTATTTTGTAATAAATTTGATTTTTTTTTTCCAAAAGAGAAACAGAATGGCATAATGGTAGGAAAACTGACAGAACTCAGTCAGCCTAAGATATGAATCCTGGCTCAGCCATTTATTAGCTGAGAGACCTCAGGCAATTTACTAAACCTTTCTGCAACCTGTCTCCTTATCTTAAAAATATGTATAATGTTGCCAGAGATAGCTATAGAAGAAGGATTCCAGGACAGAAATCTTCCTGGGAGAGTATAAGGCTGAAAGGCTTAAGTTTTCAGAACAAGCGTACTTTCTATACGCAGTCTAAATTTATTTGGGAGATTTGGTGGGAGACAATTTTTGGTGAAAATAAAAGAGCTAAAATACTCTCATGTCAATCCCATGGTGTTACCAACAGAATAATACATCTATGTAATTAAAACTAGTATATTCTTTCCCCTCCCCTACCAGTCATGCCACACAGCTTATAGGATCTTAATTCCCTGACCAGGAATTGAACTTAGGCCCTCATTAGTGAGAGCAAGGAGTCCTAACCAGAGGACCACCAGGGAATCCCTGAAACTAGTATATTCTTAATAAATGCTAGCATTAAATGCTAAATACAGCTCTCTCTTCTGTATTAAAGAGATGAACTATTTTTAAATCTTTTTTCCTCTAAAATATCTATTTAATTCATACTTTGAATCAGTATTGTTAAGGTTTATTGTGCTTCAGGTATGCTATATCTCAACGAACATGAATCTCTACATTTCCCTTTTCTCTAACCAAACCCCTTTGCCTTCTACTTTTACCTTTGTTCTGATGAGCAAATGAACATTCAAGTAACAACTAAAAGAAATAAGCAATTTATAGCAGTGCTTCTCAAATTTTCATTTCCATGTAATCACCCAGGAATCTTGTAAAAATGCAGATTCTAACTCATTAGGTCTAGGATTGAGGCCTGAGATTTTGCGCTTCTAATTAACTCCCAGATGACATTGTTACTAGTCCACAGATTATACCTAGAATAGCAAGGAACTTAAAATAGGGTATACAGTAGGTTATTACAAAATTTTAAGAGTTATAAAGGTCTTTACAAAATTTAAAATCCATCTAGAAACACGGAGAATTTAAGGATCCTGAACAAGGTCACTGTAACTATAATAGTAGTAGAGCCATAGAAAAACAAACTTAACAACAAATTCTGTCCACTTTTCACTACACCAGTGCTTCTCAATCTTCATTTATTTATACGCAATTACAAGGCAATTAAACCTATGCAGCAAACCTGAAATCCTTCAAATGTGTCATGCTACCATTGTTCTCTCTTCAAGTAACCTAGTGTATTATTAAATTATGGCAAGATTTGGCAATCAAGGTTTAAATGGTATCAGTCACATCTACACTAAGGGAAAACGAGTAACACATGCAACTTCTCCTTCTGAAATTAAGAAATTCTGCTCCCTGATGTTTTAACCAGTCTCTTTCTAAGATATTTTAGAGAGAGATTTATCCATTTAATTACCAAATAAACCAAAAGAAAAAGCTAAAGGAATTTTGCCTGGGGAGAGGCCTAATGAGCTATCACTACGGACAGACTTATGACTAAATTTCACCAGAGGACCCACAGTATCTATCCTAGTAAAGGTTAAGCACAATCCTTCTGTACTGCTCTACCCTTAATCACTGAAGGAAAAATATCATATCTGGAACCAACACCCTTTGGACGAATGAAGAGTTTTACATTCAAACAGAAGACTGAAAGTAGAGCACATAAATATTGAGACATACATTTGAAAAGGAATAAAGAATGAGCATCTTTGAGATATCTCTTCTAAAATTTCTATTTTGTTGTAATTTTTAAAAAATTAAAACAATCCAGGCAAAAGAAAAAAGATACTAATTTGGCAGTTCTTAAAACAGTATATCAGCTTCCCAATGTTAGCCATCTTTAATCATCTCACTTTTTTTTTTTTCATGTGGTTCCATCTCCTCAAGACTTTGTCACCTGACTTTTTTTTTTTCTAATTTTATTTTATTTTTAAACTTTACATAATTGTATTAGTTTTGCCAAATATCAAAATGAATCCGCCACAGGTATACATGTGTTCCCCATCCTGAACCCTCCTCCCTCCTCCCTCCCCATACCATCCCTCTGGGTCGTCCCAGTGCACTAGCCCCAAGCATCCAGTATCGCATCTCACTTTTTAAAACAAAAACTTCCAAGTAAAAGTTTATATCATTACAACAAATGAAAAAATGTATGGCTTGACATAAACAAAAGATAGTAGTATATATGTCAATCTCAATCTTCCAATTTGTAAAAGAATTTTTAAAAGAGTGGAAGTATGTAAATTCATAACTGATTCACTTAGCTGTAGTACAGAAACTAACACATCATGATAAATACCATACTTCAGTACAATTTTTTAAAAGATAACTATGTATATATCTTAAATATTACTATATATAATATAATACAAATATATATTATATTATATATATCTTAAATACAACTAGAGAACAGTTGCTCACAATGTTTTGAGCCCTCTTTGTTAAAAAGGGAGAATGGTTAAGTGTTCAAAAGGTGTTAAGGGCTTATGTTTATAAATATAATGAAAAGGACTGAGAGAGAAAAAGGGAAAAGCTTTTTATGCAATTTGACATTTTTGATACTCTGTCCCGAACATGCCTGTCATCATCCCAATTACCTGAATGTAACATACTTTGAGAAGCAAGTCGGACACGACTGAAGTGACTTAGCAGCAGCAGCACACCACACCATATTGTTTCTTAATGGATACCTCTCTCTTGTTAATCCCCTGCTAAGTCATTTCAGTCGTGTCCGACTCTGTGCGATCCCACAGACGGCAGCCCACCAGGCTCCCCTATCCCTGGAATTCTCCAGGCAAGAACACTGGAGTGGGTTGCCATTTCCTTCTCCAATGCATCAAAGTGAAAAGTGAAAGGGAAGTTGCTCAGTCGTGTCCGACCCTCAGCAACCCCATGGACTGCAGCCTTCCAGGCTCCTCCATCCATGGGATTTTCCAGGCAAGAGTACTGGAGTGGGGTGCCATTGCCCTCTCCGTGTTAATCCCCTAAACAGCTTAAAATTCTACTGGCAGGAAATGAATGTTATATTTAACTTCCCAGAGTATCTAGTCTAGTAACTGGTACACAGTAGGCACTTAATGATAATGTTTAAGTAAACTGAAAAGTTGTCATTAAAACAAGCAATTTCTTTAGAATTGTTCACTTCTTAGAGCTGAAAAGACTCACCTACTTGTTTATCTTATTCATTTAAAGATGTAAATGTTACAGTAAGTGACTAGTCTAATGTTCAGAATTTAAGTTTTTAGGGACTCAATGTCTTAGTTCTCAATCTAACATCTGTGAAAGCAGATGTCAAATGAATGGCTGAAGGCAAAGGAATCCTTTTGACATTTTATTTAGTGTTAGAAGGACAAGAGATTGGTATTGGTAGGGAGGGAACAAGGAAGGGTGATACACATTTAGGGAGATACCTTGCTCAAACATGTTCCACAAGAAGTAGAAGGAGAAATCTTAGGCTGGCAAAGATACCCAACCAGAATTCACTGATATTTCTAAGAATGTCCCAGGTTAAAGTGTAGAGACGGAGAGAATCCTCTCAGGAAGGTGGCTGTGTTCAGAACCTTCGTTAGTGAGAATTTTCTAAACTTCTTTTTATCACTATAAAAACTGTCCCAAGCCTGAATTCACAAACATTTGTTGACTACTCTGAAAGTGAAAGTCGCTAAGTTGTGTCTGACTCTTTATCACCCCATCGACTGCAGACTCCTCTGTCCATGGAATTCTCCAGGCCATGATACTGGAGTGGATAGCCTTTCCCTTCTCCAAGGGATCTTCCCAACATAGGGATTGAACCCAGGTCTCCAGCATTGCAGGTGGATTCTTTAACCTCTGAGTCACCAGGGAAGCCCCTGGTTTCCTTCCAAATCCCCACCCTCATTCCTGAACTAATTACATGTTCCGAGACTGAAAGAAGAGTGGCAATAAAAATATAAAACAGAAATAACCTTGAACTAAAAATTTCATTTCTGAATTCTTGACTTAATGATAAAATGGAGGGCTTTTCTAGTCTACAGAAAAAGAATTAAATTTGAGGTTTAAAGCAGAGTCAGCTTTTTCAGCAAATGTGCTTTAAAAATGAACTGGCAACATTAAGTATGAAAAACAAAGATTTATTTTGAAAGCAAATGATATAACTTACATTTTAAAGAGAGGGGTCAGTTCAGTTCAGTCCCTCAGTCGTGTCTGACTCTTTGTGACCCCGTGAATCACAGCACGCCAGACTTCCCTGTACATCACCAACTCCCGGAGTTTAATCAAACTCATGTCCATCGAGTCAGTGATGCCATCCAGCCATCTCATCCTCTGTTGTCCCCCTCTCCTCCTGCCCCCAATCCCTCCCAGCATCAGGGTTTTCTCCAATGAGTCAACTCTTCATGAGGTGGTTAAACTATTGGAGTTTCAGCTTTAGCATCAGTCCTTCCAATGAACACCCAGGACTGATCTCCTTTAAGATGGACTGGTTGGATCTCTGTGCAGTCCAAGGGACTCTCAAGAGTCTTCTCCAACACCACAGTTCAAAAGCATCAATTCTTCAGCACTCAGCTTTCTTCACAGTCCAACTCTCACATCCATACATGACCACTGGAAAAACCACAGCCTTGACCAGGCGGACCTTTGTTGGCAAAGCAATCTCTGCCTTTTAATATGTACTATAGGTTGGTCACAACTTTCCTTCCAAGGATTAAGTGTCTTTCAATTTCATGGCTGCAATCACCATCTGCAGTGATTTTGGAGCCCCAAAAATAAAGTCTGACGCTGTTCCCACTGCTTCCCCATCTATTTGCCATGAAGTGATGGAACCAGATGCCATGATCTTAGCTTTCTGAATGTTGAACTTTATTTATTTTTTTAATTTAAATTTATTTATTTTAATTGAAGGCTAATTACTTTACAATATTGTATTGGTTTTGCCATACATCAACATGAAACCACCACGGGTGTACACGTGTTCCCCATCCTGAACCTCCCTTGCACCTCCCTCCCCGTACCATCCCTCTCGGGTCATCCTAGTGCACCAGCCCCAAGCATCCTGTATCCTGCATCGAACCTGGACTGGTGATTTGTTTCTTATATGATATTATACATGTTTCAGTGCCATTCTCCCAAATCATCCCAACCTCTTCCTCTCCCAAAGAGTCCAAAAGACTGTTTTATACATCTGTGTCTCTTTTGCTATCTTGCGTACAGGGTTATCGTTACCATCTTTCTAAATTCCATATATATGTGTTAGTATATTGTATTGGTATTTTTCTTTCTGGCTTACTTCACTCTGTATAATAGGTTCCAGTTTCATCCACCTCATTAGAACTGATTCAAATGTATTCTTTTTAATGGCTGAGTAATACTCCATTGTTTATATGTACTACAGCTTTCTTATCCATTCATCTGCTGATGGACATCTAGCTTGCTTCCATGTCCTGGCTATTATAAACAGTGCTGCGATGAACACTGGGGTACATGTGTCTCTTTCAATTCTGGTTTCCTCGGTGTGTATGCCCAGCAGTGGCATGTTGAGCTTTAAGCAACTTTTTCACTCTCTTCTTTCAATTTCATCAACAGGCTTTTTAGTTCCTCTTCACTTTCTGTCATCTGCATATCTGAGGTTACTGAGATTTCTCCCAGCAATCTTGATTCCAGCCTGTGCTTCTTCCAGAGCCCAGTGTTTCTCATGATAGAAACATAGATGCATAAAAGTTAAATAAGCAGGGTGACAATATACAGCCTTGACATACTCCTTTTCCTATTTGGAACCAGTCTGTTGTTCTATGTCCAGTTCTAACTCTTGCTTCCTGACCTGCATATAGGTTTCTCAAGAAACAGGTCAGGTGGTCTGGTATTCCCATCTCTTAAAGAATTTTCCACAGTTTATTGTGATCCACACAGTCAAAGGCTTTGGCATAGTCAAGAAAGCAGAAATAGATGTTTTTCTGGAACTCTCTTGCTTTTTCGATGATCCAGCAGATGTTGGCCATTTGATCTCTGGTTCCTCTGCCTTTTCTAAAACCAGCTTGAACATCTGGAAGTTCATGGTTCATGTACTGTGGAAGCCTCACTTGGAGAATTTTGAGCATTACTTTACTAGCGTGTGAGATGAGTGCAATTGTGCGGTAGTTTGAGCATTCTTTGGCATCGCCTTTCTTTAGGATTGGAATGAAAACTGACCTTTTCCAGTCCTGTGACCACTGCTGAGTTTTCCAAATTTGCTGGCATATTGAGTGCAGCACTTTCACAGCATCATCTTCCAGGATTTGAAATAGCTCAACTGGAATTCCATCACCTCCACTAGCTTTGTTCGTAGTGATGCTTTCTAAGGCCCACTTGACTTCACATTCCAGGATGTCTGGCTCTAGGTGAGTGATCACACCATTGTGATTATCTTGGTCATGAAGATCTCTTTTGTACAGTTCTTCTGTGTATTCTTGCCACCTCTTCTTAATATCTTCTGCTTCTGTTAGGTCCATACCATTTCTGTTCTTTATCGAGCCCATCTTTGCATGGGTAGTGTTATTACAGGATATCTAGAGAGTATCAAAAATTGGCCAGATATAGGGCCACTATAGGGACAAGAAGAAGTAGAACCTGGGAACTGACCATGCAATCAGAATTATTTGTGCCTCTTCAATCATCTGTGAGTGGATCTCATTCTCTCCAACTAAACCTTAGACTGTCTGTCAACATGGTGTGGGAGATGGAAGGGTGAGCATGACGTTTGGCAGCTGAGAACTCCTATTCATCCTGGGATATACCACCATGGCTAGTAGGATGGGCATTACAATTGACTACATCTGGACTAAGTCCCCACCTCAATAAACAAGAATAGAATAATATGTTTGGTAATCTCAACAAAAGCACAGTGGTGAGTGTGCTGGGGAGAAAGGAGTCTGTTAACAGAAATGAGAAGTATCTGGAACAGAGAAAAATAATATCTATAGCATTTTAATTCAATTTCACAATCATAGTGAGTTTTCTCTTCTAGCTGTGTATAACCAGTTCCTTAGGACATATACACTTACTTCAGCAGGGGAAAACAGATTTGGTCAGTTCTTGAGGAAAAGCACCTTTTTCAACAGTCATGGTTTTATAACTGTCAACAGAGGTGTTTAAACACAGCCATCATTCAGTATCACGAATTTAAGAATGACCAATCAAAAATATATATTTTATACAGTTTCCTGTAGTTATTAGAATAAGTTCAATTTAGCTATAATACACAGCACTGCTGCTGCTGCTAAGTCACTTCAGTCGTGTCCAACTCTGTGCAACCCCAGAGACGGCAGCCCACCAGGCTCCCCCGTCCCTGGGATTCTCCAGGCAAGAACACTGGAGTGGGTTGCCATTTCCTTCTCCAATGCATCAAAGTGAAAAGTGAAAGGGAAGTCGCTCAATCGTGTCCAACGCTTAGCGACCCCATGGACTGCAGCCTTCCAGGCTCCTCCATCCATGGGATTTTCCAGGCAAGAGTACTGGAGTGGGGTGCCATTGCCTTCTCCGAATACACAGCACAACCATAGTCAAAGCTACGGTTCTTCCAGTAGTTATGTGGACCATAAAGAAAGCTGCTGTTGTTGTCGCTCAGTCGTTTCTGACTCTTTGAGACCCCATGGACTGCAGCATGACAGACCTCCCTGTTCTTCACCATCACTCAGAGCTTGTACAAACTCATGTCCATTGAGTCGGTGATGCCATCCAACAATCTCGAACTCTGTCATCCCCTTCTCCTCCTGCATTCAATTTTTCACAGCATTATGGCCTTTTGTAATGAGCTGGTTCTTTAGGTGGCCAAATCATTGGAGTTTCGACTTCAGCATCAGTCCTTCCAATAACTATTAAGGGCTGATTTCCTTAGGACTGAAATTGACTCTTTTGATCTCCTTGCTGTCCAAAGAGTCACAAGAGTCTTCTCCAACACCATAGTTCAAAAGCATCAATTCTTCAGAGCTCAGCAATCTTTACGGACCAACTCTCACAACCATACATGACTACTGGGAAAAACCATACCTTGACTACACGGACCTTTGTTGGCAAAGTAATGTTTCTGCTTTTTAACATGCTGTCTAGATTGGTCATAACTTTTCTTCCAAGACGCAAGCATCTTTTAATTTCACGGCTGCAGTCAGCATCTGCAGTGATTTTGGAGCCTAAGAATATTAAGTCTGTCACTGTTTCCACTGTTTCCCCATCTATTTGCCATGAAGTGATGGGACCCGATGCCATGATCTTAGTTTTTTGAATGTTGAGTTTTAAGCCAGCTTTCTCATTCTCTGCTTATTTCATCAAGAGGCTCTTAGTTCCTCTGCACTTTCTGCCATAACGGTAATGTTATCTGTATATCTGAGGTTATTGATATTTCTCCCGGAAATCTTGATTTCAGTTTGTGTTTCATGCAGCCTGCCATTTCGAATGATGTACTCTGTATAGAAATTAAATAAGCAGAATGACAACATACAGCCCTGACACACTCCTTCCCCAATTTTGAACCAGTCCCTTGTTCCAACAGTTGTTCTAACTGTTGCTTCTTGACCTACATACAGATTTCTCAGGAGGCAGGTCAGGTGGTCTGATATTCCTAAGAATTTTCCACAATTTGTGGTGATCCACACAGTCAAAGGCTTTGGCATAGTCAATGAAGCAGATGTTTTTCTGGAATTCTCTTGCTTTTTCTATGCTCCAATGGATGTTGGCAATTTGATCTCTGGTTCCTCTGCCTTTTCTAAAACCAGCTTGAAGTTCATGGAAGTTCTGGAAGTTCATGGTTCACATACTGTGGAAGCCTCACTTGGAGAATTTTTAGCATTACTTTGCCAGCATGTGAAATGAGTGCAATGGTGCCTTAATTTGAACATTCTTTGCATTGCCTTTCTTTGGGATGGGAATGAAAATTGAACTTTTCCAGTCCTGTAGCCACTGCTGCGTTTTCCACATTTGCTGTGACATTGAGTGCAGCGCTTTCACAGCATCTTCTACGATTTGAAACAGCTCAGCTGGAATTCCATCACCTCCACTAGCTTTGTTCGTAGTGATGCTTCCTAAGGCCCATTTGACTTCACATTCCAAGATGTCTGCCTCTAGGTGACTGATCACACCATCGTGGTTATCTGGGTCATAAAGATCTCTTTTGAATGGTTCTTCTGTGTATTCTTGCTATCGCTTCTTACTATCTTCTGCTTCTGTCAGGTTCATAGCATTTCTGTCCTTTACTGCACCCATTTTTGCATGAAATGTTCCCTTAGTATCTCTAATTTTCTAGATCTCTAGCCTTTCCTATCCTATTGTTTTCCTCTATTTCTCTGCATTGATCACTTAGGAAAGCTTTCTTAACTATTAGATCTAATCCCTTTAATCTATATGTCACTTCCACTGTATAATTGTAAGGGACTTGATTTAGGTCATACCTGGGTGGCATACCCACTTTGCTCAATTTAAGTCTGACTTTTGCAATAAGGAGTTTATGATCTGAGCCATAGTCAGCTCCCAGTCTTGTTTTTGCTGACTGTATAGAGCTGCTCCGCCTTTGCTGCAAAGACTAGAATCAATCCAATTTCAGTACTGACCATCTGTTGAATTCTATGTGTAGAATCGTCTCTTGTGTTGTTGGAAGAGGGTGTGGGCTATGACCAGTGAGTTTTCTTGGCAAAACTCTGTTAGCCTTTGCCCTGCTTCATTTTGTACTCGAAGGCCAAACTTGCCTGTTACTCCAGGTATCTCTTGACTTCCTAGTTTTGCATTCCAGTCCTCTATGATGAAAAGGACATCTTTTTTTGGTGTTAGTTCTAAAAGGTCTTGTAGGTCTTCATAGAACCATTCAACTTAAGCTTCTTCGGCATTAGTGGTTGGGGCATAGACTTGGATTACTGTGATATTGAATGGCTTGTTTTGGAAAAGAACAGAGATCATTCTGTCGTTTTTGAGATCACACCCAAGTACTGCATTTTGGACTCCTTTGTTGACTACGAGGGCTGCTCCATTTCTACTAAGGGATTCTTGCCCACAGTAGTAGATATAATGGTCATCTGAATTAAATTCACCCATTCCAGTCCATTTTAGTTCAGTGATTCCTAAAATGTCAATCTTGCCATCTCCTGCTTGACCACTTTCAATTTGCCTTGATTCATGGACCTAACATTCCAGGTTCCTATGCAATATTGTTCTTTACAGAATCGGATTTCACTTGCACCACAAGACACATCCACAACAGGGTGCTGTTTCCACTTTGGCTCAGCCTCTTCCTTCCTTCTGGAGCTATTTCTCCGCTCCTCTCCAGTAGCATATTGGGCACCTACTGACCTGGGGCGTTTATCTTTCAGTGTCACATCTTTTTGCCTTTTCATACTGTTCATGGGGTTCTCAAGGCAAGAATGTTGAAGTATTTGCCATTCCCTTCCCCAGTGGACCATGTTTTGTCAGAACTCTCCTCTGGTGACTCTGCCTACAAGGTTTGATTCCTGGGTCAGGAAGATCTCCTGGAGAAGGAAATGGCAACCCACTCCAGTACTCTTGCCTGGAAAATTCCACGGATGGAGGAGCCTGGTGTCACATGGGGTCGCAAAGAGTCAGATATGACTGAGCAACTTCACTTCACTTCCACCATGACCCATCAGTCTTGGGTGGCCCTACACAGCATGGCTCATAGTTTCACTGAGTTAGACAAGGCTGTGGTCCATGTGATCAGTTTGGTTAGTTTTCTGTGATTGTGGTTTTCATTCTGTCTGACCTCTAATGGATGAGGATAAGAGGCTTGTGGAAGCTTCCGATGGGAGGGGCTCACTAGGGGGAAAACTGGGTCTTGCTCTGGTGGGTAGGGCCATGCTCACAGTAAGTCTTTAATCCAATTTCCTGCTAATGGGTGGGGCTGAAATTGAGGTCAGAAGAATTGATGCTTTTTAACTGTGGTGCTATAGAAGACTCTTGAGAGTCCCTTAGACTGCAAGGAGATGAAACCAGTCAATCCTAAAGGAAATCAATCCTGAATATTCTTTGGAAAGATTGATGCTGAAGCTGAAGCTCCAATACTTTGGCCACCTGATATGAAGAGCCAACTCATCAGAAATGAACCTGACACTGGGAAAGATTGAAGGCAGGAGGAGAAGGGGACAACAGAGGATGAGATAGTTGGATGGCATCACCAACTCAATGGACATAAGTTTGAGCAAGCTCCAGAGATGGTGAAGGACAGGGAAGCCTGGCGTGCTGCAGTCCATGGGGTTGCAGTCAGACATGACTGACTGAACAACAATACAGCACAATGTACTTTTTCCACATGCTTTTTTCTTCTTGGAAATAGAGATTTCCTAGAATATCTTTTCAAGGCCAAATAACTTGCTAACATGCTATGAATTTAACATATAAACATTCATGAATTTATGTAATGATGGGATATCAGGATAATTTTCACAATTCACTGAATTACCTCACTGAATTGAAAAGGTAAGTATTCAATCTGTTATTAAAAACAGTTTGACTTGAGAAGCAAAAAAATACGCTTGTGGAATATGGAATATAAACGTAGGAAAGGCATAAGGATGATGAGGGATAAAGTGATATATTTTACAAGCAGTTAGAGGTTTTTGATAGTATTCAATCTGTTTAATGTACTAGGAAAGTAATGCATTTAATGTTCAAATTCAATTACTATTTCCAACCAAGGAACTTTTTAGCATCAAAGCACCTGCTTACTCATATTCTTTCATTAAAACTTCTTTTGAAACTAAACAATTAGATTTTAAAATAGAAGAAAGAAAAACAACTGAATAAATGTATATTTTCCTCTTTTCCCTTGTAAATAATAGATATTATGTTATACTAGTGACACGTAGATGGTACTGTTCTCATTAAATCAAAATGGATCTAATACAAAAAACAGGGCACACAAACTTAACCAACACCAATGTACCTTAACCAAAAATATAAAACAGCATGCTGAACGTCTGTATTAGTTGATGCATTGAACCTATCAAATCTTAAATATAGTTAATGATTATTTACAAAACATTTACTTATTTCCAACAGAGGAGCCTGATAGGGTACAGTCCATGGGGTCACAAAGGGTCAGACTTAACTGAGCAACTTCACTTTCACTTTTTTCTTTACTGCAGTTTAACTAGAATTCTATAAATTTTCTTTGTAAATGTTAATGAGTTATCTAACAACACCTCTACTGAAAAACAGACTGTCTTTCTTATAATTAAAATGTGAAATAATAGTATTTTCTATTTCTTTTAACAGTGTGAGTTAAAAATATTATTAGAGAACAATGTTTTCAAAATTTCAACTAGACTGCCCTTATCAAGTTTTGAATGTACAGTTACAAATATTTTCTTCTCAAACATCACTCACTGCACTCTTCGTTTACTGACTGGCATAATTTACCTAACTTCCTCTGAGTTAGCTACTGAAACTCAAGCTTCCTATTGCAAGAGAGCACATCTTACACCTTACATGGATTTCACAGTGCTTAGTGCATGAGCATACACGTAGTGGCCCTGCCTACTGAACCAAGGCACAAAACACATCCCTAAACATACTATTCAGCAACAAATGCAGGCCATGTTCACTGAGTGGTGAAAGTGAAAGTGAAGGCGCTCAGTCGTGTCCGACTCTGCGATCCCACGGACTGGAGCCTACCAGGCTTCTCCGTCGATGGGATTTTCCAGGCAAGAGTACTGGAGTGGGGTGCCATTGCCTTCTCCAGGGGATCTTCCTGACCCAGGGATTGAACTCAGGTCTCCCGCATTGCAGGCAGACACTTTACCCTCTGAGCCATCAGGGAAGCCCTTACTGAGTGATCTAAGGCCCATGATGTTACAAACAGTCGGACATGACTGAACACACACACACACACACACACACACACACACACACATACATCAATTTACAAATGCAACAGAAGTGATACCAATAAAAACCTATTACCCAGATTAAGAATTTAACTAGGAGTTTTTATATCTGAGCTATGAGGCAATGTGATTATTTCCATAGTTATATAAAGGAAATGACCCACATAACTTAAACTAGGTTGTATTAATGGCCTTAGGGCACCAAAGTGACCATTTTGATTCAGTCATTCAAAAAATATTTTCTGGGAACCTACAACGTATCAATAAGATCTAACTTTACAGTCAAGAGCTAAACAAATCCTATGGATTTAAACAACCCTTCAAGGCAGTCCTCCTAGATTTATCAGTTCTGCATCCCACCACTTTCTCATTTTCTTGTTCTATATTTGGATAAAATAAGGCCCTGGAAGATTCCAGATGAAAGCAGTTCAGCATTAAATAGTCTTAGCTATTTATCCATTGGCATTTAGCCTCGGTTACCCTTCCAAACCAAAGTAATGATAAAGAGCCACTGCTGGCAAAACTGCACCACCATCCTAAGTGTCCCCTAGACTGCTAAACGAATCTAAAGATAAGATACCACCTCTAAAAAGAAAAAAAAAAAAAAAGATACCACCTCTAAGCTCCAATGCTGCTCTGGAGTCTCAGCTTTCTTCAACCCAGTATGTACAAGATTTCAGCTGGATTTTGCTTTAATGCATGCTTCTGTTTTCTTACAGTTCTTTATCTGAGGGTCTGAATTCATATCCAGGACTCTATTAACTGGCAAAATTTGGCTCCAAGATAATTATACCCCTTCATGACTGTTACCTGTTATGAATTTCCTGAAAGAGGAAAGTGACTTAGCAGCAGCAGCAGCAGCAGCAGCAGCATTGAAAGGTAGTCAGTCAGTTTTTATTAGTTTTTTTTCTGAACTGGTGATACTTTGAGTTTTAGGGGGTTAAAAGTATTTATGAAAGTGAAAGTCACTCAGTTGTGTCCAACTCTTTGTGACCCCATGAACTATACACTCCATGGAATTCTCCAGGCCTGAAAACTGGAGTGGGTAACCTTTCCCTTCTCCAGAGGATCTTTCCAACCCAGGAATCGAACCAGGGTCTCCTTCATTGCAGGCAGATTCTTTACCAACTGATATATCAGGGAAGCCCAAGAGTGTTTATAGACTCCTAAATAGTTCACAGAATAAAGTAGAGGACATCACATTTTGGGACAATGACAAGGTTTCTCTTGGCAACACAGGGCTGTTCACAGTTAAGGAGTCTTAACAGAGACTTAGCCTCTTGGGAACTTTATAGCATAGATTGCTTGTAGATGCCAACTTTAGCAATTAAACTGAATAGATCAAAGTAATCAAAAGGTGTGGTAGGCTAGGTTGTCTTTAAAACAATGTTTCGGGCACTGCATTTTCAAATGGAGCTAGTGCCAGCCAGGTAGTCACTTTAGTCATGTCCGACTCTGTGCGACCCCATAGACGGAAGCCCACAAGGCTTCCCTGTCCCTGGGATTCTCCAGGCAAGAACACTGGAGTGGGTTGCCATTTCCTTCTTCAATGCATGAAAGTGAAAGTGAAAGTGAAGTCGCTCAGTCGTGTCCGACTCTTAGCGACGCCATGGACTGCAGCCTACCAGGCTCCTCTGCCCATGGGATTTTCCAGGCAAGAATACTGGAGTGGGTTGCCATTGCATTCTCGCCCCCCAATGCTAGACCTGATTAAAGATCTTATAGATGAAGAAGAAATTTCCTTTCTTCAAGAAGCCCAGCAGTGGGGTCAAAAGATTTCCATTAAGTTAACAGTATGGATAGTTCAGGAATCCATAAAACATAGATTGGGAAAGAACTGGACAATAAAAAATATACTATCTGCTTACTATGTATCAGAGACATAGTTGCTACAGTTCCTTAGTATTTTTATTCCCTCATAAAAGACCCTCAGCTCAGTTGCTGAGTAGTGTCTGACTCATTGCAACCCCATGGACTGCAGCATGCCAGGCTTCCCTATCACCAACTCCCAGAGTTTACTCAAACTCATGTCCATTGAGTCAGTGATGCCATCCAACCATCTCATCCTCTGTCATCCCCTTCTCCTCCTGCCTTTAATCTTTTCTAGCATTGGGGTCTTTTCCAATTAGTCAGTTCTTCCCATCAGGTGGCCAAAGTATTGGAGTTTCAGCTTTAGCATCAGTCCTTCCAATGAATACTCAGGGTTGATTTCCTTTAGAATGGACTAGTTGGATCTCCTTGCAGTCCAGGGGACTCTCGAGAGTCTTCTCCAACACCACAGTTCAAAAGCATCAATTCTTCAATGCTCAGCCCTCTTCATGGTCCAGCTCTCACATCCATACATGACCACAGGAAAAACCATAGGTTTAACTATGTGGACCTTTGTCAGCAACATGCTGTCTCTGCTTTTTAATACACTGTCTAGTTGTGTCATAGTTTTCTTCCAAAGAACAAGCGTCTTTTAATTTCATGGCTGCAGTCACCATCTGCCGTGATTTTGGAGCCCAAGAAAATAAAGTCTCCCACTATTTCCATAACTGTCTCCTAAAGTCAGTTGTAGAATTAAGAAAATACCAAAGATACAAGGATTCATGTCTGTTTTATTCCCACCTATTTGATTAAATGGAAATATATCTTGAATGCATGCTATTAAATACTTGAATGGATTTCAGTGAAATGGTGGAACTTCCTTCTCCAGTATGCTAAAGTTAACACAAATGTCAAAAATACTTTAAAGTTCTTTACGGCAAGAAGATGAATTAACTAAATTCCCAGTAATATAAAATTTAAAGGTAGAGGAATGACAGTAGCCTTTAAAAAAAAAAAATGACAAGATGATATGAATTCAGCAGATGTTAAAATCCTTATTACTCCTAATGAAGACAAGAAGAATCTTTAGGATTGATAAACTGATGGTATTAAAAAACAGAAAATCCTAAAATAAATAGAAAGTAGAAAGACGAGTCTTTTTGTTTTCTGCTTTTTGGTTTTTTGTTTCATTCTTCTTTTATATTGCTCCTTTTTTTCCTGAAAGTCTTGAAAGAATTTCTCAAATCTAACACTATCTTTTAGCTTTAAGTTTTTGGTATTTCCTTACCTACTTTAAGTCTCAGATTATTTATACAATAGGGTAGTAAAATAACTAAGATGAAAAAAAAAAAGTTAATATAGGTTAGTTCACACACAAAATCAGGGGTCTGAAGTCAAAATTTTCAGTTCAAGTGTTATTTGTGTTTTGCAGTTTTACACATGCTATCTTTTGCTACTATTTTTTTCTAAATTTTTAAAAATTAGAGTAATAACTTTGCTTACAACAATAATCATTGAATTTTACAACATCATCCTTTTAATCAGTTTTAATCATCCTATTAATCAGTTTAATTCTAACAATCACATAAGGCTCCCCAAGTCTCTTGTCAAATTATATAAAAGTAAACCAAGGTTCAAAAAGGTTATTCATCAATTTAAAAATGATAATTTTAAAAGGAAAGGAGTTAGAGTGAATAATCTCTAAAGCCCTTTTCAGTCCTAATATTTTATAACTATACTCTGTGTCTCAAGCCCTTGCTTTGCTTTTGCCAGACAGTACTAAAAATGGTATGTCAGAGGGTATGCTATTTTTCTTACACTAGAAATGCTCATTTTGTGCTTAGAGTGAATATTTGGCAACTATTAAAACAGATCAAAAAGTTCAGTTCAGTTCAGTTCAGTCAGTCAGTCATGTCCGACTCTTTGTGACCCCATGGACTGCAGCACGCCAGGCCTCCCTGCCCATCACCAACTCCCGGAGTTGACTCAAACTCATGTCCATTGAGTCAGGGATGCCATCCAACCATCTCATCCTGTCGTCCCCTTCTCCTCCCACCTTCAATCTTTCCCAGCATCAGGGTCTTCTCAAATGAGTCAGCTATTTGCATCAGGTGGCCAAAATATTGGAGTTTCAGCTTCAATATCAATCCTTCCAATGAACATCCAGGACTGATCTCCCTTAGAATGGACTGGTTGGATCTCCTTGCTGTCCAAGGCAATCTCAAGAGTCTTCTCCAACACCACAGTTCAAAAACATCAATTCTTTGGCACTCAGCTTTCTTTATAGTCCAACTCTCATATCCATACATGACTACTGGAAAAACCATAGCTTTGACTAGATGGACTTTTGTTGGCAAAGTAATGTCTCTGCTTTTTAATATGCTGTCTGGGTTGGTCATAACTTCCCTTCCAAGGAGTAAATGTCTTTTAATTTCATGGCTGCAATCACCATCTGCAGTGATTTTGGAGGCCCCAAAAATAAAGTCAGCCACTGTTTCCACTGTTTCCCCATCTATTTGCCAGGAAGTGATGCCATGCTCTTAGTTTTCTAAATGTTGAGCTTTAAGCAAACTTTTAACTCTCCTCTTTCACTTTCATCACCAAAACAGGAAAAACAAAAACAAAAAACAGGAGGCTGGGGGGACCAAAACCAAACACAAACCAACAAAATATTTGGCTCTTACTTCAATGGTCATATGTTTCAAAGGAACAAAGTCTAATTCTCTACAGTTAAACACCAATGAATTATAGGTAAGAATATGACAGTGTTGCAGTAGTAAAGCAAATATCACCTTATACTTTGAAGCATGACATACACTCTTGTTTTAACATATTAGTCATAAGATTATTTAAAACTCATCTCAGTGTTCAAGTGCCTTCACAGTTTGGGACAAAATCTTATGTTAATCAGAAGTTATATAACTCTAGCTAAAAATTTGAGAGAAACAACTCCGCATTCCTACACTTTTTTTCTTTTTACCAACTGCACAAAAGGGAAACAAATTGTTAGGTCCTCTTAATACCTTAAATACCTCTTAATTACCACAATAATTTAGGTAGAAATATTCTCTGTTTTTAAAATATTTTAGCTCCCTAGCTTTATATTAATTAAGAAATAATACTTGGGTTCTGTGATTCCTTGTACCATCATGCAACACTTTGAACTCTGTAGAAACAAGTAAGACTAGCAAATCATAACCCTTGCCAAATATGAAATAAAGTCCCTGCCCTAGGAGAAAATGAATAACTTCTGCAATTTCTGTCACAGAGAAAAGTCAGAACACTTCCCCTTGCTGAAGTGGTACAGATTAGATGCAAAACTCCCATATGGGTCAACCTACTATTTTTGAGCTAACAAAACTAGTTCTCAGTACAAGGAAGTTTTGGACAATTCTCACCTTCAGGTGGAGACAGAAAAGTAGAGGTATTGTTTACATTCCTCTCAATAAGAGTAAAGGGTTGGAGAAATCCTTTTCATAGGTTTCTGTTTCCTAGTATACTAAATTTTAAATCTCACTGTGATCAAAAGAATCAAAGTATATCCAGTCCAGAGAAATGTACTTCCAGCAACCCTAAAAACTGTCACCCCTAGAACAAATAAGTTTCAACATTAGCCCACAGAATAAAGCAAGTTAAGAGGTCAAAAAATAATTTAGTCCAAATTATTTGGACAGGTTGGAAAACAGAAAAACAAGGGTACGGCCAAAGTAGAGACAGGAATAAAGCTAAGAATGTACCATAAGTGAAAACCCATTTCTGTACGTTTTTATAGATGTATATATTTTAGTATAGCCAGCTACTGGTATACGCAGAAAATGCTTTTTCTAAAAAGTTATACTAGAAACTTACAATGATTACCTTTAAAGAAAGGACAAGAGATTGAAATTCAAATTTTTTTTCATTTTCAACATTTCTGTGATATACTGAATGTGTGTGTATATTAAACACAAATAATCAGAAAGTATTAAGCAGACCATGAAAAAAAGAAGCATTAGACAACCAAAACAAAAGATTAAGGCTCAAGCATATGGAAAATACAGAGGATTACAAGTACTGAATACAAAGCGGGAGAACGGATATTTTTGTAGGAAATGGAGAGTAGGGGAAGCAAAAAGGGTAAAATACTATTTACTATATCAAAATGTTGCAAGTGTGATCAAAGCAAGTCACTCTAAGAAAAAGACTACTACTTACTTCTAATTCCTCTCTGCCTTTTCCTTCAAATATTGGCTTGCTTTAAGATTTAAGAAAGCCATATACACAGAAACTGAAGTTCCACTTAAATAGGAGAATGACTACACTAGTGGTGCTCAGGACCAATTTTCCTTTCAAGTTTTAGTCATTCTCAGTAAACTTAGAAAAGTAAATGACGATGTATTGAGTTTTTCTATAAAGCTAACTTTATTAAATTTAGAGAAGTTTTTTATTCAGTGACTTTTTCCTTTTTTAGACGTTCAAAAATCCTTTTACAATGCAATGGTGATAGCTGGTGATGGCTTTTTATCATGCTCTTAGCAAAATAAAAAGTTAGCACTTCTTTGTTCATCCTCCGAACTTTTCAATACATTTTACTGCTGCTAAGTCACTTCAGTCATGTCCGACTCTGTGCGACCCCAGAGACGGCAGCCTACCAGGCTCCCCCATCCCTGGGATTCTCCAGGCAAGAACACTGGAGTGGGTTGCCATTTCCTTTTCCAGTGCATGAAAGTGAAAAGTGAAAGTGAAGTTGCTCAGTCGTGTCTGACTCTTAGCGACCCCATGGACTGCAGCCTACCAGGCTCCTCCATCCATGGGATTTTCCAGGCAAGAGTACTGGAGTGGGGTGCCATTGCCTTCTCCTATATTTTACTAGTACATGAAATTCAGAAATTTACAAACCACTAAAGTAAATGCTAAGGACACTTATGTTTTGAGTCCAGTGAAAGGTTTAAATCTCCCTGTATTTCAATAATGAACTACAATTATGCAGTGATTGCTACCTATTTCCCCAGAGGTACAAAAAGGAATAGGAACTTGAGAAATCACTAGGAAATTATTAAGAATACATGTTCACAACCTCTAAATGCTTCAAATGGTAAATGTTAGTTGCTCAGTTATGTCCAACTCTGCAACCCCAAGGAGTTAAGCCCTCCAGATTCCTCTGCCCATGGAATTCTCCGGGCAAGAATACTGGAATGGGTTGCCATTCCCTTCTCCAGGGAATCTTCTCACCCCAGGAACTGAACCTGAGTCTCCTGCATTGCAGGCTGATTCTTTACCATCTGAGCCACCAGGGAAGCTTCAAATGGAACATGAACTTACTTTATTCATCAAATACTTACTATGCACTTATGTTGATAGTAATATAGAACATTAATAAAAAAACTTGCTAATAGCAGAACCAAGGTTCTGTTAATGGATAAGAAAAACCAGACTGAAAATTACTAGCATTTGTGATTATAAAGAGACATACAAATGTCCAGTCAAAAAAAAAAAAAAAAAAGCAAGCAGTCAAGCAGAATCACCAAAATGAGCTGGCCAAAGAGGTGGTAATGAACCAGTGTGTGTGAGCTCAGTTGCTCAGTCATGTCTGACTCTTTGCAACCCTATGGACTACAGCCCGCCAGACTCCTCTGTCCATGGGGTTTTTCCAGGCAAGAATACTGAAGTGGGTTGCCATTTCCTCCACCAGGGGATTTTCCCAACCCAGGAATCGAATCCACATCTCCTGCATTGGCAGGCAGATTACCACTGAGCTATGTGGGAAGCCCTGTGATGAATCAGACATGATACCTATTACTGGAATCAAAGTATTAAAAAAAAAAGGTTTAGTCAGAAGACATAAACAAAAATATTAGAACTGGGAGGTAAAATAAGAATATAACAATTTTCACTGGGCTAAAGTCAAGGTATCAGCAGCATTCTATCCCGGGGGCTACAGGGGAGATTCCTTGCATTTTCCAGCTTCCAGCTCAGGCCTCCTTCCATTTTCAGAGCCAACAACGATGGATTGTGTCCTTCTCATACTGCCATCCAACCTGTTTGCTTTCCTTTTAAAACAACTGAGAAGAGTACCCTCTTTCAAGGACTCAAGTAATTAGATTGTATCAACCCAATAATCCAGGATAATCTCCCCATCTTATGGTCTGTAATCTTCATTTGCAAAATCCCTTTTACTATGTGAGATAACATATTCTTAGATTTTAGGGATAGGATGTTTATAGCTTTTAGTGATGAGAAGGCAATGGCAACCCACTCCAATACTCTTGCCTGGAAAATCCCATGGACGGAGGAGCCTTACTAGAAGGCTGTAGTCCATGGGGTCTCGAAGAGTCGGACACGACTGAGCGACTTCACTTTCACTTTTCACTTTCATGCATTGGAGAAGGAAATGGCAACCCATTTCAGAGTTCTTGCCTGGAGAATCCCAGGGACGGCAGAGCCTGGTGGGCTGCCATCTACGGGGTCGCACAGAGTCAGACACGACTGAAGGCACTTAGCAGCAGCAGCAGCAGCAACAGCTTTTAGTGGGGAGGTCGATCTTGGACTCTTAAGCCAGTGTGTGATAATTTGTTACAGCAGCAACTGGAAACATAATATATATTCTATAAGTAACTTCAGCTTTATAAATTAAGATATTTCAACTTAGCCTATTTTTAGAAATAATACTCACACAAACATATATAAAGCAAAATGCTACACTAAGAATAAGATAACCTAAATTCTAGCCACAGTCTGACAGTTAAATATTTGTGTGACCTTGGGTAAACTATTTCTTCACCATTGGGTCAACTATTTCCTCATCAGTAACATGAAACTCGTGAGCAATTGTTTGTTATGAAATAAAACCACAATTATAGTCAATACTATCCTAAACTCCAGAAAGCTGAATATTAAACAGAATATACAAATAGCTATTAATTTAAGATATTAATGAGAATAACATTACATAATTAATATAACAATGAATTCTATACTAAATGATATGAGAAATTAAAAGAATGACTTAAAATATGTAACAAAGCCCTTAACAGAAGAATCAAATTTCAGGGCTGAGCAAACATTTAAAGATTGTTTTGAAAGGAAATGATAACAAAATATATATAGATCTGATGAATATCATTATCTAAGACACAGACAGTAGAATCAGATTATTTTTTTCACCCTGACACCTTCTCTTTCATTATTCAAAGTATAGAATTTCACAGAAAAAAATTGTTTTTGATCATCAAGACTGGATGTTGTCTTGTTTGTGTATTATTCAGTACTTTTGGTACAACAGATCAATTATAACACAGTATTTATGTCATTTCTTAAAATAAATTCTGAGTGGGAGTAAATGTTATTATGATGCTGTAGCTCCTCAGGAATCTATAAACCTTCAGTTTTATACAGTGACACTTGCTAGCACACAGCTGTAAAGACTACCAAACTCTTCTACTGGAAACCTACCCCACATTAGTTTGTGAGATGTCCTTTAAGAGGGGGGAAAAGCCATTTTTTTCAGGTTTTTAAAGAGAAACACTTCATTGTGAGGTTTTTTGGGTTTTTTTAGTAATTTTTCAAAAAAATTATTAAACTATTCCTAAAATAATGATTAGATAAGACTGTTAAATGTCTCCAGTGGATACTAACTGGGCTTCCCTGGTGGCTCAGACGATAAAGAATCTGCTTACAATGTGGGAGACAGGGGTTCAGTGCCTGGGCCAGGAAGGTTCCCTGGAGAATGGCTACCTATTCTGTTATTCTTGCCTGGAGAATTCCATGGACAGAGGAGCCTAGTGGGCTACAGTTCATGTGGTTGCAAAGAGTTGGATGTGACTGAGCAACTAACACTTTCAGGAACTATTTTCAAACCAAAATGAGAATGAAGGGCAAGAGGATTATCACAATTTGCAATTTCACAACTATTAGATATATTAATAACTCACATAACTGGAAAATAACCTCAGTTTTGTTTGGTTTTTAAATTTATTTTATTATTTTTTGGTTGCAATGCATGGCATGTGGGATTTTAGTTCCCCAACCAGGGATCCAACTCATGCCCCCTGAATTAGAAGCACAGAGTCCTAACCACTGGACCACCAGAGAAGTCCCAATAATTCAGTTTTAAGAGATTATTTTACACATAATTCTTAGGTAGAATACACTTTTAAAAGTCAAGATGGCTTTTGATGATAGCCGTGTTTAAACACACTTAAATCACAGAATCCAGTGGATTCAAAAGGGAACATACAGATAATCAGAACGTGAAACCTTACTTTTCTTGCAATTTAACACTTTGGTTTTACTTGTGAGATGGGGACTTCCCTGATGGTTCAATGGTTAAGAATCTGCCTTGCGATGCAAAGGACATGGATTTGATCCCTGGTCAAGGAACTAAGATCCCACATGTCACAAAGCAACTCAGCCTGTGTGCTACAACTACTGAGCCCTTGCACAGCAAGTAGAGAATCCATGTGCCATAATGAAAGATCCCCCATGACACAAGAAGATCCCACATGCCACAGTTCAGACAGACCCAACACAGCCACATAATAAATAAATTAAAAAAAACAAATGTAGGCTTTGAAAACTTCAAAACTATGCCTTCAGTATGTTCCATCTTATGATTTAATGTAAAAAATGTGTCTTCTCTCCCTGAGAAATCATAATTCTGCCAATACACCTAAAAACAAATTTCTAAAGATATGACATACTTTATGTAAGCAGTCATTTTATTTACAGGTGTCAAATATCTCAATCATTGTTCACTTAAATCAAGTGATGACTTGTATTTTAAATGGTAATTTTAAGTTGCTTTTGCATTAAAAAAAAAAATTGGGGGGCTTCCCTGGTGGCTCAGAGGGTAAAGTGTCTGCCTGCAATGTGAGAGACCTCGGTTCGATCCTTGGGTCAGGAAGATCTCCTGGAGAAGGAAATGGCAACCCACTCCAGTTATCTTGCCTGGAAAATTCCACGGACAGAGGAGCCTGGTAGGCTACTGTCTATGGGATCACAAAGAGTCGCACACGACTAAACAACTTCACTTCAAGAATCAGGCAGCTTGCCACTACTTGCTGCAAGGTCATCTGACAGTACTTTCCATCTAATCATCCGACAAACCTTTCACCTAATCAGGGTAGAACAGGCTTGGCCATCCACATTCACAGAGCACTCTCCATTGATATCTTTGCTCAGCAAACAGTAGTGTCTGTACACTAGGGAGTGTCTCTACACAGCTCTAAATGTGCAGGGAAATGTGTTATCTTGAAGCTGGAAATCCAGGCACTATGGCAAAATCAGTATATTCCTCTTGTGAAAGCTGGATAGCTGCAGCCTCAAATCAGCCAGGAAAACACACTGGGTCATGTTTCTGTTCACTGTGACAACAGCTTTGCATTAAAACATCATTTTACCATTATATTTTCAAGCTTGGGAAAACATTTTACTATCTCAGTATTCATCAAACACTATCAGTTTGTTTTTTTAATTAAGATATGTAGGAACTTCCACGGCAGTCCAGTGGTTAAGACTCCGTGCTTCCAACACTGGTGGCATGAGTTAGATCCATCCCTGGTTGGGGAACTAAGATCCCACTTGCCTTTTGGCGTGGCCAAAAAAAACACACAAGCAGGTGTACAGAAGCCTTTGTATAGTCTGGCACCCAATGATACTATGACAGGTGCCATGAGGAACCCCAATTTATAATGAGAGAAACCTATATGCAGGTCAGGAAGCAACAGTTCGAACTGGACATGGAACAACAGACTGTTCCAAATAGGAAAAGGAGTACGTCAAGGCTGTATGTTGTCATCCTGCTTATTTAACTTCTATGCAGAGTACATTATGAGAAACGCTGGGCTGGAAGAAGCACAAGCTGGAATGAAGATTGCCGGGAAAAATCTCAATAACCTCAGATATGCAGATGACACCACCCTTACGGCAGAAAGTGACGAGGAACTAAAAAGCCTCTTGATGAAAGTCAAAGTGGACAGTGAAAAAGTTGGCTTAAAGCTCAACATTCAGAAAACGAAGATCATGGCATCTGGTCCCATCACTTCATGGGAAATGGATTGGGAAACAGTGTCAGACTTTATTTTTTGGGGCTCCAAAATCACTGAAGATGGTGATGCAGCCATGAAATTGAAGGACGCTTACTCCTTGGAAGGAAAGCTATGACCAATCTAGATAGCATATTTCAAAGCAGAGACATTACTTTGCCAACAAAGGTCCGTCTAGTCAAGGCTATGGTTTTTCCAGTGGTCATGTATGGATGTGAGAGTTGGACTGTGAAGAAAGCTGAGCACCAAAGAATTGATGCTTTTGAACTGTGGTGTTGGAGAAGACTGTTGAGAGTCCCTTGGACTGCAAGGAGATCCAACCAGTCCATCCTAAAGGACACCAGCCCTGGGATTTCTTTGGAAGGAATGATGCTAAAGCTGAAACTCCAATACTTTGGCCACCTCATGCGAAGAGTTGACTCATTGGAAAAGACTCTGATGCTGGGAGGGATTGGGGGCAGGAGGAGAAGGGGACGACAGAGGATGAGATGGCTGGATGGCATCACTGACTCGATGGACATGAGTGTGGGTGAACCCCGGGAGTTGGTGATGGACAGGGAGGCCTGGTGTGCTGCAATTCATGGGGTCACAAAGAGTCGGACACGACTGAGCGACTGAACTGAACTGAAAACATATGTTAATGGAATCTGACATATCTAACAGTACAACAGTGCTTCTGTTTTCTTCAATGAAGTCAATGTTAAATGTTCAATATATTTAATATAAATCTATATAAACAGACTTTTAAAATTAGTTTTTAAATGCAGGCTTCTAAAATTTTGGAACCAAAAGTTTGACATTTACTAATATCTCAAAATTTTCTATTGATTTGAATAAAAACTCGTTTCATTCCATATTCTCTGTGTATGTGTGTGTGTGCATGCACGAGAGCTCAGTCATGTCCAACTCTGTGACCTCCTTGATTATAACCCACTAGGCTCCTCTATCCATGGGATTTTCCAGGCAACAAAACTGGAGTGGGTTGCTATTTCCTTCTCCAAGGGGTCTTCCTGACCCAGGGATTGAACCCAAGTCACTTGCATCTCCTGCATTGGCAGACAGTACCACTAGTGCCACCCTGGGAAGCGCATCTCGTTTTCTAGATCACTAGATATACCTACAAAGGCATATTTAGTGGGATTACCTAAATATTCCTGGTTATGTTCTTCCATTTCCATTCCTGTAGTTTTTTTGCAATCCCTTCATATGAAAAATTCTGCCTTTGAAAATATTCTGCCTTGAACTTTCTATCAAAATGGTATAGTAAGTGGGACTTCCCTGGCACACCTGTGATTAAGACTCTGTGCTTCCAATACAAGGGGCAGGGGTTTGATCTCTAGTTGGGGAACTAAGATTCCACATGCCTCGCAGCACGACCCTCCCCGCCTCCCTGGCAAAAAAAAAAAAAAGTTTTAGTGAATTTAGACTCACTGCATCAGCTCCAAACACACAGTAGTGACAGAGAAAAGAGAAAAGAAAATTGGAAAGGGAAAAAACAAAACAGATATTCAGCTAGGCTTAAAAGAAAAAAAAAAACTTGAAAAATAGACAAAAGATTTAAAAGACCTGAAAAGATATTTCACCAAATAGTGTGTAGGAATGGCAAATGAGCACATTTTTAAAGATGTTCAACATCATTAGTCAACAGAGAAATGCAAACCACAATGAGATACCACTACATACCTAGAAGACTGACTAAGATGAAAAATATCGACAAGAACAAATACTGATGAGGATGCAGAGAAACTGGAACTCTCATACATTGCTGGGAGGACAAAAATGGCACAGCCACATAGAAAACAGTTTGGCAGTTTCTTAGAAAGTTAAACATACACTTACCATAGGTCCCATCATCCCACTCCCAGGTATTTACCCTAGAGAAACAAAAACGTATGTTCACAAAAAACCTGTACATGTATTTTTAGAGTTGATCTGTTAAAACAAAACACCCAAATGTTCTTCAACTGGTGAATGGATAAACAAACTACGGCACATCAGTACAATGAGATACAACTCGGTATTAAAGAGGAATGAACTACTGATAAATGCAACAACTTAGAAGAATCTCAAAAGCCATTCTGCAGAATGAAACTAGTCTAGAAAAGATTAAACACCATGCAATTCCTTTGAAATACCATTCCTGAAAAGATAAAAACTACAGTGACTAAGAACAGATCAGAGGTTGCCAAAAGTTATAGATGGGAAGAAGGTGTGACCAAAATGAGACAACACAAGGGAGGTTTTTGGTATGATGAGATTGTTCTGTATGCTGACTATGGTCATGGCTATGTGAATTTATATATGAATTAAATTTCATAGAACAGTGCCCAAAAAGTTTTACTCAACATTCATTTAAAAATAATTTATATAAAAATTACATAAGACTTTTACTTTACATATTGTATATTTGTATTTTATATTTACATTTACATACATATGTGTGTGTATACACACATAGGTGACCCTTGAACAACACAGAGTTAGGGGTGCCAACCCTCTGCACTGTTGAAATCCATGTTTAACACATGGTTGGCCCTCTGTATTCACAATTCCACATCCACAAATTCAACCAACCTCAGACCATGTAGTACTACACTATTTACTATTGAATAAAACTCTGCGTATTAAGTAGACTCACACTGTTCAAACCTGTACTGTTCAAGGGCCTAATCTCTATATATTCCCCCCACTCCTATCCTGGGATCTGTAATAAAATAAAAACGTAAAGTGAGCTGAGCTAAAGCTACAGACCTATTGAGTTCCTTTGTATAGAAGAAAGCAGTGGCAGATAATCAGTCAGTTCCTATAGGGTAATGGGAACTAAAGTTCTCTAGCTCTAGCAAAGACCACACCTAGACTCACTGCTTGAACGTATGCCTTGAACTTATGCCTCAAACTACTACCACACCACCACAACCCTAGCTTCTGAGAAGAAGGCTGGGAGGAAAAAATAAAACTATTATTAAACCACCACTGGAACTAAGACTTTAAAGAAACTGCAGAGTAGGAGCCTAAAAATCTGTAAAGATATTTCCTCCAGTTGTTAACTTACTCCTGAACTTCACATACACAAAACAAAACTAACTTCAAGAATGCCAGCAGAAATGGCAGGTGGGAAACTAAAGATCTGAGCAAAGGTTTCAGTAATCATATAATGTTGGTAAGACTGCAATTTAAGTTTTAAAAGACCTTGATAAGAACCCACAGGCTTTAAGCTGAGACCTCAAAATGGCCTGGATTTAGGACTACATGGAACAAGAGCAAAAGTGAAATAGACTAGCCCTAACAAAGTCTAAAACTAATCCTCAAAAACATCATGAAAGATAAGTCACAGAACAGGCATAAAAGTATTTGACATTGCAGTGTCACTCCTGTTTTCTTAAGTAGAAAACTTCAAATACTTAAGACCCTACTGTATACAGTTTAAAACAGTAATTCAAGTTAAGCCAGTTTATGTGTCATAATATCTAAGTATTCACATAGCTATTGCTCTGATCATTCTACTAACAAGCTACTTTACCTTCTATCCTCTTTTCTGCTTCCTATGACATGAGCTGGTAACTTTGATTCAATTTAACATAAATTAAGTCAACCTCATGAAACTTCATTAGTTTAGCTTCCTTGCTAACCCATTCATTTTCCTAATTTCCATCAGATTAGATCAAATCACCTCAGACACAAGAAGATAAACAGATAACAGGCCAGTCTATTTACTTAGCATTCTTGAAACAGGTACCCTCTCTTAAGTCCAAATGACTATGGCTGGAAAGATTGGTATTAAGAGATAGAAAATGCACACCTGCCTCAGTATACCATTTTGGCAGAGGATATAACAGTACATAGGCTGTTTCTTTTAGAAAGATATGGGGGGAAAGGCACTTAACAACATCTCGAGGTTTAATGACCACCCAACACTCAAACATATTTGTGCTTCACGACGTCTCTCTAAACTATTCAATATGTATTGACCACCAACTCTGTTCAGTTGTTCAGTCGTGTCCAACTCTTTGCGACTCCATGGACTGCAGCACGCCAGGCCTCCCTGTGCACACCAACTCCTGGAGTTTACTCAAACTTATGTCCATTGAGTCGGTGATGCCATCCAACCATCTCATCCTCTGTCGTCCCCTTCTCCTCCGCCTTCAATCTTTCCCAGCATCAGGGTCTTTTCCATTGAGTCAGTTCTTTGCATCAGATGGCCAAAGTATTAGAGTTTTCAGTTTCAGCATCAGTCTTTCCAATGACTATTCAGGACTGATTTTGTTTAGGATGGACTGGTTTAATCCCCTTGCTGCCCAAGGGACTCTCAAGAGTCTTCTCCAACACCACAGTTCAAAAGCATCAATTCTTCGGGGCTCAGCCTTCTTTACAGTCCAACTCTCACATCCATACATGACTACTGGAAAAACCATAGCCTCGACTAGATGGACCTTTGTTGCCAAAGTAATGTCTCTGCTTTTTAATATGCTAAGTTGGTCATAACTTTTCTTGCGAGGAGTAAGTGTCTTAATTTCATGGCTGCAGTCACCATTTGCAGTGATTTTAGAGCCCCCCACAAAATTAAGTCTGTCACTGTTTCCACTGTTTCCCCATCTATTTGCCATGAAGTAATGGGACCAGACTCCATGATCTTAGTTTTCTGAGTGTTAAGTTTTAAGCTAACTTTTTCACTCTCCTCTTTCAATTTCATCAAGAGGCTCTTTAGTTCTTCTTCACTTTCTGCCACAAGGGTGGTGTCATCTGCATATCTGAAGTTACTGATATTTCTCCCAGCAATCTTGATTCCAACTTGTGCTTCATCCAGCCCAGAGTTTCTCATAATGTGCTCTGCATAGAAGTTAAAGAAGCAGAGTGACAATATACAGACTTGACGTACTCCTTTCCCTATCTGGAACCAGTCTGTCGTTCCATGTCCATTTCTAACTCTTGCTTCCTGACCTGCATACAGATTTCTCAAGAGACAGGCAGGTGGTCTGGTATTCCCATCTCTTAAAGAATTTTCCAGTTTTTCGTGATCCACACAGTCAAAGGCTTTGGCCTAGTCAAGAAAGCAGAAATAGATGCTTTTCTGGAACTCTCTTGCTTTTTCCATGATCCAGTGGATATTGGCAATTTGATCTCTGGTTCCTCTGCCTTTTCTAAATCCAGCTTGAACATCTGGAAGTTCAAAGTTCACATACTGTTGAAGCCTGGCTTGGAGAATTTTGAGCATTACTTTACTAGCGTGTGAGATGAATGCTTTTGTCTGATAGTTTGAGCATTCTTTGGCATTGCCTTGTTTTGGGATTAGAATGAAAACTGACCTTTTCTAGTCCTGTGGCCAATGCAGAGCTTTCCAAATATGCTGGCATATTGAGTGCGGCACTTTCACAGCATCTTTTAGCATTTGAAATAGCTCAACGGAATTCCATCACCTCCACCAGCTTTGTTGTAGTGATGCTTCCTAAGGTCCACTTGACTTCGTATTCCAGGATGTCTGGCTCTAGGTTGGTGATCACACCATCATGATTACCTGGGTTGTGAAGATCTTTTTTGTATAGTTCTTCTGTGTATTCTTGCCACCTCTTCTTAATATCTTCTGCTTCTGTTAGGTCCATCCCATTTCTGTCCTTCATTGAACCCATCTTTGCATGAAATATTCCCTTGGTATCTCTAATTTTCTTGAAGAGATCTCTAGTCTTTCCCATTCTATTGTTTTCCTCTATTTCTTTGCATTGATCACTGAGGAAGGCTTTCTTATCTAGCCTTGCTATTCTTTGGAACTCTCCATTCAAATGGGTATATCTTTCCTTTTCTCCTTTGCTTTTTGCTTCGATTCTGTTCACAGCTGCTTGTAAGGCCTCCTCAGACAGCCATTTTGCTTTTTTTGCGGGATGGTCTTGATCCCTGTCTCCTGTACAATGTCATGAACCTCCATCCATAGTTCATAAGGCATTCTGCCTTTCAGATCTAATCCCTTGAATCTATTTCTCACTTCCACTGTATAATCAGAATGGGTCTGATTTAGGTCACACCTGAATGGTGTAGTGGTTTCCCTACTTTCTTCAATTTAAGTCTGAATTTGGCAATAAGGAGTTCATGATCGGAGCCACAGTCAGCTCCCCATCTTGTTTTTGCTGACTATATAGAGTTTCTCCATCTTTGGCTCCAAAGACCATCAACTACATGAGTAATACTATGCTATATGGCAAATAACTGTTTAAAAGAGGGTTTCCATACTTAAGAAGTACACAACATCATGGTTAAACAACATTTATACATGTAAAACATTTAAATAATAAATACAAGATAGAAGCTGATTAAATGCCAAGATGAATGGAAACCACTGAAAGTGGGGGTAAAAAAGGTCACATGGTATTAGGTTTGTGCAAAAGTAACTACAGTTTTGCACTGTTGAACTTTGCCATTTGACATTGGAATACATTCTTCAACAAATGTGGTAATGTTATACATCATATTAACGCACATTTCTCACTTAATGTTTTTTTGCTAATGACTTATTACTTGCTATTTATTTTAGACCACAGAAATGATGTTAGACAAAAACCAAATTCAAACAATTTTCTTATTCGAGTTCAAAATGGGTCATAAAGCAGCCAAGAAAACTTGCAGCACCAACAATCCATTGGTATAGGAACTGGTAAAGAATGTACAGTGCAGTGGTGGTTCAAGAAGTTTTGCAAGAGACCAAAGTCCTGAAGATGACGAGCAAAGCGGCCAGCCACTGGAAGTGGACAAGGACCAACTGAGAGGATCATCAAAGCTGATCCTCTTAAAACTACATGAGAAGCTGCTGAAGAGCTCAACGTCTACCATTCTATGGTGGTTCGGCATTTGAAGCAAATTGCAAAGGTAAAGAAGCTTGATTAAGTTGGGTGCCTCATGCGCTGACCAAAAATCATCATTCTGAAGTGTTGTCTTTTATTATTGTACATAATGACAATGAACCATTTCTCGATTGGATTGTGACATGTGACAAGAAGTTGTGGTATAACCACAACCAGTGATGACCAGCTCACGGTTGGACAGGAAAAAGCTCCGAAAGTTAAAGTGAAGTGTTAGTCCCTCAGTCATGTCCAACTCTTTGCATCCCCCTGGACTGTAGCCCACCAGGCTCCTCTGTCCATGGAATTCTCCAGGCAAGAATACTAGAGTGGGTTTCCATTCCCTTCTCCAGAGGATCTTCCCATCCCAAGGATCAAATCCAGGTCTCCTGCACTTCAGGCAGATTCTTGACCTTCTGAGTCACTAGTGGAGCCACAAGAAACTCCAAAGCACTTCCCAAAGCCAAACCTGGACCAAAAAAAGGTCATGGTCACTGTTTGGTAGTCTGCTGCCCATCTAATCCACAACAGTTTTCTGAATCCCGGCAAGACCATCACATCTGAGAAGTACACTCAGCAAATCCGTGAGATGCACAGAATACTGCAACACTTGCAGCTAGTCAACAGAATGGGCCCAATTCTCCATGAAAAATGCCCAGTGGCAAGTAGCACAACCAACACTTCAAATGTTGAACAAATTGGGCAATGAAGTTTTGCCTCATCTGCCATATTCATCTGACCTCTCACCAACCTCACTTCTACAATCTTCTTGACAACTTTCTGCAGGGAAAATGCTTTCACAATCAGCAGGAGGCAGAAAAAGGTTTCCAAACATTTGATGAATCCCGAAGCACAGATTTTTAAGCTACAGAAATAAACAAACATTTCTTATTGGCAAAAATGTGTTGATTGTAATGGTTCCTATTTTGATTAATAAAGATGTGCTTGAGCCGAGTTATGATTTAAAATTCACAATCTAAAACTGCAATTACGTTTGCACCAACCTAATACTTCTAGGTACACATCACATGAAAATGCTTTAGCTATTACCTGTCCATTCAGTTCAGTCACTCAGTGTGTCCGACTCTGCAACCTCATGGACTGCAGCAAGCCAGGCCTCCCTGTCCATCACCAACTCCCAGAGTTTACTCAAACTCATGTCCATTGAGTCGGTGATGCCATCCAACCATCCTATCCTCTGTCGTCCCCTTCTCCTCCTGCCTTCGATCTTTCCCAGCATCAGGGTCTTTTCAAATGAGTCAGTTCTTCACATCAGGAGGCCAAAGTATTGGAGTTTCAGCTTCAACATCAGTCCTTCCAATGACTATTCAGGACTGATTTCCTTTAGGATGGTTAACACAAAGTTAATGTTCATGAAGGAGACTAAGGAGAAATCCCAAATACTACAACAAACCCCAAATAATGAGGATAAAAGTTTTATTTCAGAGTATGTTATGTGGGCTTATTAGAATGATAATTATTTGGTAGTAGTCAGTATAAAAATAAATCCATCTCTCTAAGCACTTTTTCAAAGAATGATTCTTTTTAAACTGTATGCATTTATTCACGCAATAAATATTTATTAAACATATGCCAGACACTGTAATAGATGCTAGGGAGATAAGAGTGATAACATACACATTTGTGAAAGTCACTTCATTTCCTATTGTTAAACACCTATGAATCTTATATCAATATAGGAAAGAAGATGAAAACTATTTGGTAATATTATAGAACTTGATACAATTTAAGTAAATGTGTGTATATAGATCAGATCAGATCAGTCGCTCAGTCGTGTCCGACTCTTTGTGACCCCATGAATCGCAGCATACCAGGCCTCCCTGTCCATCACCAACTCCCGGAGTTCACTCAGACTCAAGTCCATCGAGTCGGTGATGCCATCCAGCCATCTCATCCTCTGTCGTCCCCTTCTCCTCCTGCCCCCAATCCCTCCCAGCATCAGAGTCTTTTCCAATGAGTCAACTCTTCGCATGAGGTGGCCAAAGTACTGGAGTTTCAGCTTTAGCATCATTCCTTCCAAAGAAATCCCAGGGCTGAACTCCTTCAGAATGGACTGGTTGGATCTCCTTGCAGTCCAAGGGACTCTCAAGAGTCTTCTCCAATACCACAGTTCAAAAGCATCAATTCTTTGGTGCTCAGCCTTCTTCACAGTCCAACTCTCATATCCATATATGACCACAGGAAAAACCATAGCCTTGACTAGACGAACCTTTGTTGGCAAAGTAATGTCTCTGCTTTTGAATATGCTATCTAGGTTGGTCATAACCTTCCTTCCAAGGAGTAAGCGTCTTTCAATTTCACGGCTGTAATCACCATATGCAGTGATTTTGGAGCCCAGAAAAATAAAGTCTGACACTGTTTCTGTTCTTTCCCCATCTATTTCCCATGAAGTGATGGGACTGGATGCCATGATCTTTGTTTTCTGAATGTTGAGCTTTAAGCCAACTTCTTCACTCTCCACTTTCACTTTCATCAAGAGGCTTTTTAGTTCCTCTTCACTTTCTGCCATAAGGGTGGTGTCATCTGCATATCTGAGGTTATTGATATTTCTCCCAGCAATCTTGATTCCAGCTTGTATATAGATAAATGTACATATATATATTTGATGCAATATACTAAAAGTGTAATATACTATTCTATGTAGCCTACCATATGTTCACAATCTGCTACAGAGATTTTATTTTGTGACATAATAAAAAAACATTAGGTGCTTATGCTACTACTATCTTCTGGTTTTGTTTTGTTTTAATGTTGGTCGCTCAGTCGTGTCCGACTCTTTGTAAACCTTGAACTGTTGCCCGCCAGGCTCCTGTGTCCATGGAATTCTCCAGGCAAGAATACTGGAGTGGGTAGCCATTCCCTTCTCCTAGGGATCTTCCAGATCCAGGTATCAAACCCAGGTCTCCTGAATTGCAGGCAGATTCTTTACTGTCTGAGTCACCAGGGAAGCCCCATGTTTTTAAACTAATGACTTGTTTATTCTTCAAATTCTGAATTTACCTTTTTTCCAGTATTTTAAATCTATACATTAATATTTACCACGAATTGGCTGAAAACTATTGAAACCTTTGTATTGTACCATGTATGTATTTTACTAGGTATTTTTGCTTAACTATCTGCATTAGAAATATCTTTCACCTATCTGTTCAACTCAGTGTGAATGAAATCCTTATATACCTACTTTCAAAGAATGAAAATGAAGTTATTAGGATCAATTCTAAAGTCTATTCAGGAACTAAAAGTCCATGATTTGCTAACTGTGCAACTGACAGTATAAGAACAAAACACAGGAGAAATCTAATAAATTACTGGGAACTGTACCTAATTTAAAACATCATTAAAGCGATAGCCCTATTTGTCCCACTGGCCATTCTACAGAACATAACCTTAATCTCATTTCTGTCCCTGTCTTTGCCCTCGATTACACACATCCATCCTGGCATAAATTGTAAATCCATGTGGTTTTTAAAGAATAAAACCCAGAAAATTCAGCAAAGTAAAAATATCCCAAAATGTATAATAAACTTTCAGATAAGGAGTCAAATATTTTAATTTGCAATAAGTTATATCTAGCACTATTTTGTAATCAAGATGAAATGATTTAAGAGGGCAAAGGAATTATCCATATAAAACTCAATAATTGAGATTGAAAAACTAAATGGAAAACATTAAACATAGAAATTTTAGAACTTAGAAGTACTGTAATTGAAATTACAATGCTACTGGATGGGGTTTAACAATATACTGGCGGTGGTAGAAGCTGAAGACCAATTATTAAAACTACCCATGCAGAGAGGAAAAAAAATTGAAGAAAATTATTAAGCTTCAGGGACTGTGAACATTATCAAATGATCTAAAATATTTATAACTGTGGTCTCACTGGGGAAGACAATGAGACTGGGGGAAAAGAAATGTTTGAAAAATAAATGGCTGAAAACTTCCCAAATATGAGGGAAAACACCAATTTTAACAAGTATAGCTGATTCCTGATGGCTTAGACCATAATCTGCCTGCAATGTAGGAAATCTAGGTTTGATCTCTGAGTCAGGAAGATACCCTGGAGAAGGGAATGGCTTACCCACTGCAGTATTCTTGCCTTGACAATTCTGCGGACAGAGGAGCCTGGCAGGGTACAGTCCATAGGATTTCGAATAGTCGGACACAACTGAGCAATTAACACTTTCACTTTTTTCACAGCCAATCCAAACCAGGATAAACATAAATAGAATCACATCGAGGCATGTCATACTCAAATTGATGAAAACCAAACATAAAGAAAAAATCTTGAATGCAACCAGAGAAGGGAGAAAAAAAAAAAAAAAGAGGAGAGGGAAGACACATCATGTACAAAGAAACAATGATAAGAGTGGCTACCAACTTCTCAGGGAGGTCAGAAGAAACAGAATAACATCTTTAAAGTACTTGGAGGGGGCCCGTAGTAACAACCTAAAATTTTATATTCAGTAAAAAATATACTTCAGAAATGAGGGTGAAAAAAGACATTTCCAACTAAACAAAAGCTGAGAGAATAAATACTTGCCATTAGATCTGCACTATACCAAATGCCAAAGGATATCTCTCAGGTCAAAAAGAAAGAATACAAAGTGGATACTCGGATCTAAAGAAAGGAACACAGAGTACCAGAAAAGTGGGAAAACAAAGACTAGGTTTTCTTTCTTAGCACTTAAAAGTTAAATAACTGTTTAATGTAAAATATAGCAGAATAGGGTAAAGCGGGGTTCAAAAAGTACATAGAAGTAAAATGTATAATGAAAAATTTCAGAAAGTTCCAAAAATCAATGCTTAAGTTTGCCATGTGCCAGTAATTATTTACAAAGATTTAAATTATTTTTACAACTATTTACACAGCATTCAAACTGTATAGGTTATTATAAGTAATCTAGAAATGACTTAAAGTGTGTATTGGGAAGATGCTCCCAGGATATACCCAAATCCTATACCATTTTACATAAGGAACTTGAGCAATTACATATGTTAGTATGGGGGTGGTCGTGGAACCAACCTTCCTTGGATACCAAAGATAACTGTATCTTGTAGTAAGGCCTTACACTGGAAAACTGGAAACAGGAAACTGGCTGGGTGAGGTGGATAATGAGAAAGAGACAGTGGTGTAGGAAGTGTGAGACATGAAATATGAGAAACTTCTGAGAAGATGGAAGTATTCTTATCTAGCTTGCAGTTATATGGAAAGAAATTAGGAAAGCAAATAGTGTCCGGATATGTTAGTGAGTCAGGCATTAATGAGTAAATAAACGAGAAGAACGAAAGGGAGATATCTAGGATGACAAGCTATCAGTTTCCCTTAACCACACTGGCGGATATGGTTAAACAAGTTTTCAAGCATACTGTGAGTCTTGTTCACAGGACAATCGAGTGGAAAAGATAACAGGAAATGGAATGCAAGAATGTGGAGGTGAACAACTTTCTAGCTCAAGGCTTAGATACAAGGCAAGAACATAAAACTGGTAGTTATACTTAAGTATAGAAAATGTTATCCAAAAGTAGTATCTAAAGCAAGATGGACTAAGGACCAGGGATAGAGTTCCAGTAAACACAAGT
Source organism: Bos javanicus (assembly GCF_032452875.1). NCBI lineage: Eukaryota > Metazoa > Chordata > Mammalia > Artiodactyla > Bovidae > Bos > Bos javanicus. The sequence goes on along the minus strand of NC_083877.1, from coordinate 78,144,558 downwards.
AGTCAATACAAAGGAAGAAAAACCCCTTAAAGAATGATAAGTAGCCATGAAGATAGGTGATAAGAAGGGAAAAGGGAGACGGGAATGGTAAACCACTTCAGTTTTCTTGCCTTGAGAACCCCATGAACAGTATAGAAAGGCAAAAAGATGTGACACTTAAAGATAAACTCCCTAGGTCGGTGGGTGCCCAATATACTACTGGAGAAGAGCAGGAAAATAGCTCCAGAAGGAATGAAGAGGCTGAGCCAAAAGGGAAACCACACCCAGCTGTGGATGTGACTGGTGATGGAAGTAAAGTCTGATGCTATAAACAGCAATATTGCATAAGAACCTGGAATGTTAGGTCCATGAATCAAGACAAATTGGATGTGGTCAAACAGGAAATGGCAAGAACGAACATCGATATTTTAGGAATCAGGGAACTAAAATGGACTGGAATGGGTGAATTTAATTCAGATGACCATTATATCCACTGCTGTGGGCAAGAATCCCTTAGAAGAAATACAGTAGCCATCATAGTCAACAAATGAGTCCGAAATACAGTTCTTGGATGCAATCTCAAAAACGACAAAATATCTGCTCATTTCCAAGGCAAACCATTCAATACCACAGTAATCCAAGTCTATGCCCTGATCAGTAATGCTGAAGAAGCTGAACAGTTCTTTGAAGACCTAAAAGAACTTCTAGAACTAACACACAACAAAGATGTCCTTTTCATTATAGGGGACTGGATGCAAAAGAAGAAGTCGAGAAATACCCGGAGTAACAGGCAAATTTGGCCTTGAAGTACAGAATGAAGCAGGGCAATGGCTAATAGAGTTCTGTCAAGAGAAAGCACTGGTCATAGCAAACACCCTCTTCTGGCAACACAAGAGAACACTCTACACATAGACATCACCAGATGCTCAATACTGAAATCAGATTGATTATATTCTTTGCAGCCAAAGATGGAGAAGCTCTACACAGTCAGCAAAACACAAGACCAGGAGTTGACGGTGGCACAGACCATGAACTCCTTATTGCCAAATTCAGACGTAAACTGAAGAAAGTAGGGAAAACCAGTACACCATTCAAATATGACCTAAATCAAACACCTTCCAATTATACAGTGGAAGTGAGAAATAGATTTAAGGGATTAGATCTGATAGACAGAGTGCCTGAAGAACTATGGACAGAGGTTCATGACATTGTACAAGAGGCAGCGATCAAGACCATGCCCAAGAAAAAGAAATGCAAAAAGGCAAAATGGTTGTCTGAGGAGGCCTTACAAATAGCTGAGAAAAGAAGAGAAGCAAAAGGCAAAAGAGAAAAGGAAAGATATATCCATTTGAATGCAGAGTTCCAAAGAACAGCAAGGAGAGATGAAAAAGCATTCCTCACTGATCAATGCAAAGAAATAAAGGAAAACAATAGAATGGGAAAGTCTAGAGATCTCTTCATGGAGAAGGCAATGGCACCCCACTCCAGTACTCCTGCCTGGAAAATCCCATGGATGGAGGAGCCTGGTAGGCTGCAATCCATGGGGTCACTGAGGGTCGGACACGACTGAGCGACTTCACTTTCACTTTTCACTTTCATGCATTGGAGAAGGAAATGGCAACCCACTCCAGTGTTCTTGCCTGGAGAATCCCAGGGACGGGGGAGCCTGGTGGGCTGCCGTCTATGGGGTCACACAGAGTCGGACACAACTGAAGTGACTTAACAGCAGCAGAGATCTCTTCAAGAAAATTAGAGATACCAAGGGAACATTAACTGGTGGCTTCGCTGGTGGCTCAGACGGTAAGGCATCTGTCTACGATGAGGGAGACTCAGATTCGATCCCTGGGTTAGGAAGATCCTCTGGAGGAGGAAATGGCAACCCACTCCAGTACTCTTGCCTAGAAAATCGCATGAATGGAGGAGCATGATAGGCTACGGTTCATGAGGTCCCACAGAGTTGGACACAACTGAGCACCTTCACTTTAAGGGAACATTTCATGCAAACATTTCTGCCCATACAGAAATGGTATGAACCTAAAAGAAGCACAAGATGTTAAGAAGTAATGGCAAGAATACACAGAAGAACTATACAAAAAAAGATCTTCATGACCCAGATAATCATGATGGTGTGATCACCAACCTAGAGCCAGACATCCTGGAATACGAAGTCAAGTGGGTTTTAGGAAGCATCACTACAAACAAAGCTAGTAGAGGTGATGGAATTCCAGTTGAGCTATTTCAAATCCTGAAAGATGATGCTGTGAAAGCGCTGCACTCAATATGCCAGCAAATTTGCCAGTCCACAGTGGCCACAGGACTGGAAAAGGTCAGTTTTCATTCCCATCTCAAAGTAAGGCAATGCCAAAGAATGTTCAAACTACCACACAATTGCACTCATCTCACACGCTAGGAAAGTAATGCTCAAAATTTTCCAAGCCAAGCTTCAACAGTACATGAACTGTGAACTTTCAGATGTTCAAGGTAGATTTAGAAAAGGCACAGGAACCAGAGATCAAATTGCCAACATCCACTGGATCATTGAAAAAGCAAGAAGAGTTTCAGAAAAACATCTACTTCTGATTTATTGACTATGCCAAAGCCTTTGACTGTGTGGACCACAACAAACTCTGGAAAATTCTGAAAGAGATGGGAATACAAGACCACCTGACCTGTCTCTTGAGAAATCTGTATGCAGGTCAGGAAGCAACAGTTAGATCCAGACATGGAACAACAGACTGGTTCCAAATAGGGAAAGGAGTACATTACTGCTGTATATTGTCACCCTGCTTATTTAACTTATAAGCAGAGTATATCATGAGAAACACTGGGATGGATGAAGCACAAGCTGGAATCAAGATTGCCAGGAGAAATATTAATTACCTCAGATATGCAGATGACACCACCCTTATGGTAGAAAGTGAAAAACTTAAGAGCCTCTTGATGAAACTGAAAGAGGAGAGTGAAAAAGTTGGCTTAAAGCTCAACATTCAGAAAACTAAGATCATGGCATCTGGTCCCATTACCTCATGGCAAATAGGTGGGGAAACAGTGGAAACAGTGACAGACTTAATTCTGGAGGGCTCTAAAATCACTGCAGATGGTGATTACAGCCATGAAATTTTAAAAGACACTTGCTCCTTGGAAGAAAAGTTATGACCAACCTAGACTTCATATTAAAAAGCAGAGACATTACTCTGCCAACAGAAGTCCATCTAGTCAAAGCTATGGTTTTTCCAGTGGTCATGTATGGATGTGAGAGTTGGACTGTAAAGAAAGCTGGGCACCAAAGAATTGATGCTTTTCAACTGTAGTGTTGGAGAAGACTCTTGAGAGTCCCTTGGACTGCAAGGAGATTAAACCAGTCCATTCTAAACAAAATTAGTCCTGAATATTTATTGGAAGGACTGATGCTGAAGCTCCAATACTTTGGCCTCCTGATGCGAAGAACTGACTCTTTTGAAAAGACCTTGATGCTAGGAAAGATTGAGGGTGGGAGGAGAAGGGGATGAGGATAGAGGATGAGATGGTTGGATGGTGTCACTGACTCAATGGACATGAGTTTGAGTAAACTCCGGAGTTGGTGATGGACAGGGAGGCCAGGGGTACTGCAGTCCATGGGGTCCAAAGAGTCGGACATGACTGAGCGACTGAATTGAACTGAAATAGGGAAAGAGTAGCTTCACTGACAGGGGATAAAGGAGTTTTAAAGAATTGACTGATCAGCAGATCAAATACTGGGAGACTTTAAATCAAGACAAGTAGATGAATGTGAAAAGATGAAAAGAAAAGTCTCTAGGTGCCAGAAGTAAAAATGAAACTCAAACTCGTAACAGTAAACAGGACTCACATTCAGCAACCACAGTAGGTATAAATCCCATGTATACATTTTAAAGGCTACAGTTTTAATGCTTACTCCTAAAAGAATGGAAATCACATGATAGCTAGCACTGACATTCTTGCACAAAGCTAAAAGTCAGAAAGAAACTGTCCTTTGATGAAAAAGAACTGGAAAACACTGCTCATTGGCCTTCGGCTAGGACATGGAAACGTGCTGACTCATCTTTGAGTAAAGAAAGAGACAACCTTAAAATTAAACAGAGATGGAGTATGGAATCAAGGGAGAGTTTGGACAAGAGAGGAAAGTATGTGAATCTTTTACCTTTTGCTTTATGTACAATAAAACATTCTAAAGCTTTGTTGTTGTTATTTATCAAAGTTGTTGATACCAGTGTATTACTAAGTGGTACCCGACTCTTTGCAATCCCATAGACTGTAGCCCACCAGATACCTCTGTCCATGGGATTTCCCAGACAAGAACACTAGAGTGGCTTGCCATTTCCTTCTCTAGGGGATCTTCCCCACCCAGGGAATGAACCCACATTTCCTGCATTGGCAAGCAGATTCTTTACCACTGAGCCACTAGTGAAGCCCACTCTAAAGCTTAGTAGATTAAAAATAGCCATTTAATTTTAGCTCAAAACTCTGTGCATCAACTGAGTATTAAAGTTTAAGCCAAAATTATAAGAAAAGTTACCCATAAGACTATACATTAAAAAAAGTTACCAGCAATGTATACATATGTCTGAGTTCCTTCCCTGTTCATCTGAAACTACCACAATGTTGTTAATCAGCTATAAAGAAAGTTTGTTTTTTTAAGTTACCAGCAAATCTTTATTGGGCTTGCTCATATATCAATTGGTATTCTCAGTTGGTACACGGATGATGGCCTCACTGACATACCTGTCAGCAGGGAGGCTGCAACCTGGGGTAACAGGGGTCATGTATATATCTCATCACGCTGAAAGGTAATCCAGGTTTTCATACATAGAAGGAGAAAAGAGGCTCCGAAAAGCAGCAAAAGTAGAATCTACAAGACCTCTGGAGGTCTTGGTTCAGGATTTGCACAATAGTTCTTAGCCATATTCAGCTGGTCAAAGCAAGTAATAAGACAAGCCCAGATTCAAGGGGTGAGACAAAATGCCCTACATCTCACCATGGAAAGAGATGCAAAAAATTGTGGCCATTTTTGCAATTTATTACAGCATGTTTAATAAAGAAAAGATACAGAAAAGAGGTAGCTTAACAGTGGAGGCAAAGAGTCGCATTGGAACATAAAATAAGAATGATAGAACATTCTTATTCTTATAAGAATTCTCATTCTTATTCCCAAAGAACAACCATAAGTTAGGTACCAAATAACAACCAGAGAAACTTGGAAGTTGAGACCTGATGAGGATTTCTTTAGAGGAAACCAAGGGCTTTGGAAATGGCATATCATCTGCCCTTACTACTGAAACAATCATCATGAGAAACCCTAAATGGGATTGTTTAAATTGCCATTTAAAAATAAAACCTGTCTTCATTCAGCTATGTTAACATAACTCAAGGACTTCACAAAATACTACCAAAGGAGACTGCATGACTTATTAATATTAGCCTACTTGGAAATAGCTTAGCTTATTTTGTATGAATAAAATTTCAGTGATATTTCTATTAATTTGAGTTGGTAGCACTTTAGAAAAGACAGGTACAAGTAAGTTTACCAGGTTCACTGGAAAAGCATGTATTTCAATGTCATCTTCTGTTTAATTTCAGTTATACCAACACATTTAAAATTGATTACCGCTTCAGTTCAGTTCAGTCGCTCAGTCGTGTCCAACTCTTTGCGACCCCATGAATCGCAGCATGCCAGGCCTCCCTGTCCATCACCAACTTCCGGAGTTCACCCAAACTTGTGTGCATCAAGTCGGTGATGCCATACAGCCATCTCATCCTCTGTCATACCCTTCTCCTTCTGCCCCCAATCCCTCCCAGCATCAGGGTCTTTTCCAATGAGTCAACTCTTCACATGAGGTGGCCAAAGTATTGGAGTTTCAGCCTCAGCATCAGTCTTTCCCAACACCCAGGACTGGTCTCCTTTAGGATGGACAGGTTGGATCTCCATGCAGTCCAAGGGACTCTCAAGAGTCTTCTCCAACACCACAGTTCAAAAGCATCAATTCTTGGGCGCTCAGCTTTCTTCACAGTCCAACTCTCATCCATACATGACCACTGGAAAAACCACAACCTTGACCAGACGGACCTTTGTTGGCAAAGTAATGTCTCTGCTTTTTAATATGCTATCCAAGTTGGTCATAACTTTCCTTCCAAGGAGTAAGCGTCTTTTAATTTCATGGCTGCAATCACCATCTGCAGTGATTCTAGAGCCCCCAAAAATAAAGTCTGACACTGTTTCCACTGTTTCCCCATGTATTTCCCATGAAGTGATGGGACCAGATGCCATGATCTTCGTTTTCTGAATGTTGAGCTTTAAGCCAACTTTTTCACTCTCCTCTTTCACTTTCATCAAGAGGCTTTTTAGTTCCTCTTCATTTTCTGCCATAAGGGTGGTATCATCTGCATATCTGAGGTTATTGATATTTCTCCCGGCAATCTTCATTCCAGCTTGTGCTTCTTCCAGCCCAGCATTTCTTATTATGTACTCTACATATAAGTTAAATAAGCAGGGTGACAATATACAGCCTTGACGAACTCCTTTTCCTATGTGGAACCAGTCTGTTGTTCCATGTCCAGTTCGAACTGTTGCTTCCTGACTTGCACATAGGTTTCTCAAGAGACAGGCAGGTGGTCTGGTATTCCCATCTCTTTCAGAATTTTCCACAGTTTATTGTGATTATCGCTTACTCACTTTCAAAAATACTAATTTAATTCTAAGAGCTAATTATGTTATCTTTATTTCATGTATCTCAGTGAAATACAGTTGTAATATAATACAGTGGGGTTAAGAATATAGACAACCCAAACTACCCAAGTTAGCAGTTTATCCACCAGTAAACTATGTGCTTAAGACATACGACTTCATTTCTCTGTACCGCAGTTTTCCTCAAACAAAAAAGTGGAATAGGCTGTATTTTTTTAGGTTACAATTACTTTTAACCTAGTTAATACATGTAAAGTGCTCAGTACAAAGCCTGATATATACTAATCATAACAATACAAATGTTAACTATAATTATTAGAGTTTTTCTCCTGTTATACAGAAAAAGCCCAGGAGTGGAGCTTTAATCCTAATCTCACCACTTGTTACATCTTTGAGCAATTTGATTTCTCTGTGACTCATTCATTTCCTCACCTATAAAATGGCATCACTAACTCAATGGACATGAGTTTGAACAAACTCCAGGAGACTGTGAAAGGCAGGGAAGCCTGGCATGCTGCAGTCCGTGGGGTTGCAGAGTCAGACATGACTGAGCAACTGAACAACAAAAAGGTCTCTTTCAGTTTAAGAATTTCTCATTATGATAAAACGCATTAAGAAAATTCACATTCTCTCTTCTCATTAAATTAGGAGGTCATATCATTTCTCTCACCTGCTCATTCTGAAATTCCTTCTCTCCTATATGTGCTCAGTCGCTCAGTCATGTCCAACTCTTTGTGACCTGTTAACTTCTCACTTATTTTCATTCATTTTAATACTTACTAATTTTTCTAGTACTTTGGCCACCTCATGTGAAGAGTTGACTCATTGGAAAAGACTCTGATGCTGGGAGGGATTGGGGGCAGGAGGAGAAGGGGACAACAGAGGATGAGATGGCTGGATGGCATCACCGACTCGATGGACATGAGTTTGAGTGAACTCCGGGAGTTGGTGATGGACAGGGAGGCATGGCGTGCTGCAATTCATGGGGTCGCAAAGAGTCGGACACTACTGAGCGACTGAACTGAACTGAACTGAATTTTTCTTCAGATTCACCAGTCTCTTGTTTTTCTTACTCACCTCTGGTGACATTTTCCTAGGAGACTGACAGAACTGTTTTTTTATTTGCCTCTACTCAGTCATACCATTTCCTATAATCTCAACACAGCCATGGTCTGCCACCCTGTGATAGAATAATAACACCAACAGCACAACATTTTTATAGTATTTTTACATTCATTCTCCCATTTAAATCTCAAAACCATCACCCTGTAAAAAAGGTGATCAGGCTCAGAGACAGAATGTGATCTGACCTATAATCTACAGAACCAGGACATAAACTTAGGATAAATGCCTTAGAATATTATTTTTTGTTATTCCTCATTGTTTCCTTGTCTTACTAGAAGGAACATGAAATTAGCTATCAAGAGAACCTAATTTTGAGAATCAACTCTGATACTTAACTGTATGACCTTGTATAGGATATATCACAGTTCTGAATCTGTTTCCCCATTTATAATTCTGGGATAACAAAATATTTTGTAAGAATAAAGAAACAACAAAATGATTTAAAAAACCTAAGAGGCTGCACTTGTTTCAAACATCTTATTCATGCCAAAACCTGTCTACCTCTAATTCACTGCATAACTAAATTTTCTCCCTTTGGCCTATGTAGCATAGAACTATATCAACTTTTTACTCACTGTTCTGAAGCCCGTAGTTCTCAGAATCTTCTGACCCTTTTGATTCATAAAAGATATTTTCTACGTTTGGAAAGATCAATTCCATTGAACAGAGGAAATACGGTCATTCAAAAATTGTAGAGCATCAAGTACATGCTAGGAACTATGAACCAGAAAATAACATATATAGAGAAAAAAAGAAACCTGCTAAAATGAGAGATTATTAAAAGAAGTCCGATGAATTTTTCACTCATCTACTAGAAGAGAAGAGACCTCCTTCTCCTCTTTCTTTCTCCTCTAATTCTAACTCCCTCTCTCCTCTGTTGGATAAAGGAAGAGAGCAAAAAAAAATGAGAAAAAGTTGGGTTCAGTTTCAAAGGCTAGGGAGAAAGGGGTAAGATACAGTATCTAAAAGACTACAGCACTTCTAATACCTCCAGATAACCTACATAAAGCATCAGTAACTAAGAAACAGGGGATGAAAGAAAACAAAATTAATAAGCATGTACAGCTTGTCAGTTATTGTGAGAGGTTCATATACACTCAATATCACATTTATTATGTACACAGTCTTGAGAGGTAGGCAATTCTTTCACTCAACAAATATTTACTGGGTACTATGTGCTAGGCACTGTTTGGCATACTCAGAATACATCAGTAACCAAAACTAAGAGGTGAAGATCTCTGCCCTGGTGAAGCTTATTTTAACAAAAGAGGTAGATAATAAAGAATGAATTCAATATGTAAATTAAGAAATGTGTTAAATGGCAAAAAAAACCCTATAGAAAAAACAAACCAGGTAAGGGGGATTAGAGGTATATAGCGGAGGAGTGTATGTAAAAAGAGATAAGGATGTGATTTTAATTACAGTGGTTTGAGATGGTGACATTTAAAGAAGTTGTTTGTGTGGTTCCTGGGAGCCACTGAAGAGTTCTAAACAGTGAAGCGAAATATTTTACTTACTTTTTGAAGGGATCACTCAGCTATGTTAAGAGAAGACTGTTAGAGGGAATGTAAGAGAGCAACGGAGTTAAATTACAAAGTTACTGCAGTAACCCAGATGAGAAATAATAGTGGTTTGGACCAAGATGGAAGAAGCTTTAGGCAGTGAGAAACTGACATATTTGGAATAAATCTTCATATTTTGAAAGTAGGGCTTGACAAGATTTTGATTACAATTGGTCATGGGAGTAAGAAAGAAGAATCAAGGGCGACTGCAATTGGGAAAACGCAGTAAACATTTATTGAACTGAAAAATACTGCAGAAAGAGCAAGTTTTGAGCAGGTAATGAGTAATTTGGTTTCAGACATATTAATTATAAGATGTTAATTAGACATCCCAATAGTGATGCTAAGTAGAGGATATGTATACAGAATATATGAGTCTGGAATTCAAGAGAGGGATCTTAAATGGGGATACACAGCTAACTCTCAAACAACACAAGGCTTTTGGCCACCTAACCCTCCATACAGTGGAAAATCCAAGTATAACTTATAATTTACCCTCCTTATCTGAGGTTCCTCTATATCCAAGGCTCTGTATCTTCAGATTTAACCAACCATGGCTTGTGTAGTACTTACAATATTTACTACTGAAAAAAAATCTGAGTATAAGTGGACCCACACAGTTCACAAATCTATGTTTTTCAAGGGCCAACTGTATATAAGTTTAAGAATTTTCAGGATACAGTTGGTATTTAGAGCCATTGTCCTCAAGGTAGTAAGTACAGATACAGAAGAGAACCCAAAACAAATGCTCCAATATTTAAGAGACTGGGAAAAGGAGGAAAACAAGTGACAAAGAAAGAAAGATTTTTAAAAACTATAATTTCCTATAAGCCAAGTGCAGAAGGAGAAGGTATATGTAAGAAGGAATAGATAGTTGTATCAAATACTGCTGCTAAATCAAGGGAGATGAGTATTAAGAAATTAACTTGAGATTTAGCAAAACGAAGCTCATTTAAAATATTGGCAAAAGTAGTTTCAATGCAATTGTAACAGCAAAAGTTTAATTGTACTAGATTTAAGGGGAAATAGGAAAAAGGGAATTGGACAGTGTGAACATAGAGAACTCTTTCAAGGAGTCTGTTGTAAATGGGGAGCGAGTTTAAGTGCTACCTGGTAAGTAAGCAGAGCAAAAAACAAAACAGCAAAGAAATATGGTTTGAAGACAGAAAAGAGCAGTCGATTTTGTCTTCTTATGGCAGTGATGCAGTACTGAGAAAACTTTATGACATAATGAGTGGAGAAATGATGTCCTTAATTAGGCATCAAGAGATAGAATCTAAAACACAGTGGAGAGAACTTGGCTTTAGAACAGCAGAAAGTAATAGGTGAGAATACAGACCATAGGGATTGGAGATATTCGTAGCAGGTAAATGTGGTAAAAAGGAGTCTATGTAAGTTCTCTTCTGACTGCTACAATTTTTTCAGTGAGGCAAGAAGCAAAATCATCAGCGGAGGACAAAACCAGGGATGAGATACTATTGGAAGGTATGATGAGAGAAAACATGAAATCAGTCATTAAGAGAAGAGAAAAGTAAATGATCTAGGAAAATATGGTAATATTAAGGATTAATTTCATGTCTGTGATGAATTTAGAGTAAAACTAGTCAGCATGATTTTGCAGTTTCCTCTAGACACATACAGCTCCACAGATATAAACTAAATTTGAAAGACTGGATTTAACCTGGGTTATAGTTTTTTAAGTGAATATGACCACGTTAAAGTGAGATAATTAAGTTAAAGGTTTATGTCACCTGTTTATGAAAGGAGTTGTGAATGCATGCTACAGATAATGAAGGACCATGAAATTTACATTGGATAAAAGAGGAAGTGACAGCTCAAGGAACAGAGGGACAAATTAAAACATGGTAGAGGCAATAAATCAATTATCTCTATTTTGTAAAAAAGACTTAAGTTGTCCAAAGCACGCATCATTTCAGTTACATAATAAGAACAGAAAATGAACTCAGATGTGCTTCATTCCAGTCACTCCTTCCATGATACCAACAGCACCAAGCTGTCTTATACATTTGATTTTCATTGGCATGCCACTCTCTGCCAAGTTGCACCTAGGCATATTACAAGTTACACAATTTTTTCCCAGGCCTCTTTCACCTCCTCCTTCTTCTAAGAACCCTTCTGTGTCCAAACTCACAAATAAGTCATGCCCTCCCTCAATTTATACAAAATTGCCTCCATTTTTCCCTTCTAATAGATCCCCTTCATAAAAATCTGAACCACTTAAGAATCGCTCTGAATGTAAAATATCTATAAAGGACTAAATAAACCCTCGTCACAGGTATTCTCATTCTAACAGGGAGTCTGGTTAACCCTCTTTAAGCCTCAATGTCAATCATATTAGGTAAAATAATTCAGCTGCATAAGAACTTTTTATTGACTTTTATTATTTCTAGCACTGTCTCCCTTAACTATATCCTTTATAAAATCCCACAATACAGAATTTTACCTTCTCTCAGAGTGAAAAAGTGATAATATTATAAGCCACAAATCAGACCCAAGCTTGTATTAAAGATATTTTATATTTAGAAATGTAAATTGAACATTATAGTAAGTCTAGAACTACCTGGCAAAGCAAGAACTAAATGTAGCCAGATCGAGGGCTCTTCTGTTATTATGAGTAAATGGCTAAAAAGACAAAGATCTTATTTATAATTTAGTCAAGACTATTATTTTCAAAGAAACCATAAAGTCAGGACAACAAGAAGGCTTCAATCCTGGATATATACCAAAATATCATCACTGATGATCTTGGAAGGCAGAAGGCAGAATTCTACTACAAATGCTATATGTCTCTGTAGTTATGTTCAGTTAGCACGGCTAATCAGTTTTATTAAAATTTGCAATTATTCAATCTACCTTTCGTCAAAAGGATAATCATCTCTACTTGTTCCTATGTAACACAGTACTTTTACTGGAGTAAACATCTCTGCCCCACTGACTTTGGCTTTGGCCAATGGCATATAAACAAACATCCAAGCAGATTTAAGAGCCAGAACATATTTCTGCCAAATCTCTTTCTTTTTTTCCCCCTGTTATAACAACAGAGTGGCCCAAATAGGAGTTGCTCCCCAGCCTGGATCTCAGAAATCTCAGAAGATACATGGAGCAAGAGCAGAGCCACTGCCAAGCTTCAGGTAACATGCAGCAAGAGTGAAAAATAAACCTTTGCTGTTATAAGCCAGTGAAATATTGGGGTCTTTTGTTACACAATATAATTCAGCAAAAGTTAATACAGCAGGTATTATTTTTAAAATCTGAAAAAATAGATTCCACTGCTTCAATCTTTAAGGAAAGTAGGTATGTAATAAATACTTCAACAACAACTAGAGGTAAAAAAATGAAGCAAGTGTGATCATATTTTTAAGACATCAGAAAACTTAAGAAGTAACAAGAACTACATACAATGAAATTCCAGGAAGAGAAGAGCCCTCTTTAGGATAGGTGACAATCATATGCTATTTCTTTACTAAGATCATTTAATGATTCTGGATATAGACTGAGAACTGAGATTGGCCCAGGCAAGAGGACAGGTGAAAAGAGTAAGCAGCAGACCTTTTAAGCAGATGGACTTAACCAGAAAGCTCCAAATATAAGGCCAAAAAAAGGACAACTGCCGAGTTGTACAGTAATTCTCCCAGGAGGCTGGGTGAAGGACACTGAATTGCAGAGATAAATTTCCCTTAGTTTCATGGTAGTTGGGAGAAAACCTGCTAGAAAAAGGGGACTCACATAAGCAAACACGTGGCAGGTCTCCAACACTGCCTGAATCTGAAGCAGTGTGAAGCAAGAGATCAAAGGGCCAATCTCAAAACCACCAAAGAACAGAACTGAAACTTCTGTAGTCTTTCAGGACTGTGGAGAAGAAGCCTGACAGTCTCTCAGTCAAAAATCTAGTAGGGCAAGGATAACAAATGAGAAATGATTAAATCTTACTAAAATATTACTAGAACTACAATCAAGACTGACCCTAATTAAACCCAGCTCAATTCTTAATTAAATTGAAATGTCAATACCTCACTCAACTGGCCTAACAGTTGGAAAAAGGTATATATTCTCTTCAAATTTATAGAGTCAAAATATAATATTCAGTGTATAATAAAAAAAATTTGAACTGCTATTAAAATAACCATCCTTTTCATCTCTATTTTCATTGTTTATTTTTTTCCTTCCTTAACAACTTATGTGAGGAGACAAGAAAATATGGCCTATAATCAAGACAAAAACAAGAAAACAGAAGCAAGGTCACAGATGCAGATAGTGAAATAAGCAGACAAAGACTTTAAAACAGCAATTGTCAATATTTTCATGAAAGAAAAGAATCTTTAGAAGTTTATGAAAGAATGGAGATAGTCGATAAAAATGGGAATCTATTTTAAAAGACTATTTTAAAAACAGGACTCTACTTTTTTTTAATTCCTAGAACTGAGAAAATAAGATATTTGAAGTAATTTCAGTATTAGGCTGGACACATCAAGACAGAATAAACTTAAGAAACAAGTCGATGGAAAACACCCACTAACCCACAGAGAGAAAAGAGTAAAGAGAAGCACAAGAGATATATAGTATACAACCAAAACATCTAACATGGTTGAGGAGAGAGGAGAGAGAATAGAGTAAAAGTAACAAAGATATAAGGGCTTCCCAGGTGGCTCAGGGGTAAAAGAATCTGACTGCCAAATGCAGGAGCCACAGGAGACTCGAGTTCAATCCCTGAGTCAGGAAGATCCCCTGGAGTAGGAAATGGCAACCCACTCCAGTATACTTGCTTGGAAAATTCCATGAACAGGGGAGCCTGGCAGGCCACAGTCCATGGGGTCACGAAGAATAGGACACGAGTGAGCACAGCACAGCAACAAAGATACAAAAGCCAAGTTTTTCCAAAATTATTTTAAAAAATCAACCCAAAAAGAACAACAAAAATCAACCCAGCAAATCCCAAACGGGATAAATGCAAATAAAATCATGCTTAGATACCACATAGTCAAACCATTAGAAACTAAAAGCATAAAGAAATTCTAAAAGCAGCAAAGAAACACACATTACCTTTAAACAAGCAACAATAAGTCTGACAGCTGACTTTTCAAAGGAAATTATGGCAGCCAGGAAAGGAATGATATGTTGGTACTGCAGAAAGAATAAAAGACACAAACCTAGAATTCTCTTAACAGAAAAATTTTCCTTTAAAAACATGAAATGAAGATGTCTGCAGACAAACTACAGCTAAGAAAATCTACCTCCAGCAGATGAGCAATATAAGAAATATTAAAGGAATGACATCAAGCTACAGGAAAATTATCCTGGATGATAGCAAAGAACAGCAAAAAAGAATGAAGAGCACTAGACAGAGTATATAGGTAAATAAAAAAGATATTGTTTGAAAAAATTACATCTATGCGTTTTATAACACATGTTGATGAAAACACCACAAAAGACAGACAGGAGTAAATGAAACTTAACTGCCTTAAGTTTTTCACTGTTTGGGAAGTAGCAAGAGTATTGATTTAAGATACACTAATTAATCAATGATATCCATTAAAATCTCTAGGGTAACTAAAAAGTATATAATTATAGATGAATGCGTAACAAAAGTTAATTAGGAAAAAAAATGAAACTTACAAAAGTTGACAAATCAAAAATGCAAGAAAGGAATAATTTACAAATTACAAGGAGCAGATAGGGCAGAAAGAAAAGAGCTAGTGAGATGACAGAATTCTACCCAACTACATTAGTATTCATATTAAATGTAAATAAACATTCTAATTAAAACACAAAGATTGTCAAGCTAGATCAAATAAACATGACTCAATAATATGCTATTTCCAAAAGATAATACCTTAAACATAAGAATATAGATAGGTTGAAATAAAAGTAAAAATAAACCATAGAAATACAGATGAAAAGAAAGAGCAATCAATATTAACAGAAATTCTAAAGTAGACTTCAAGGCAAGAAACACTAATAGAGATAGAAGAGGACATTTTATAATTATATAATGGTTCAACTGAAAATTATAACAATCCTAAATTTTTATAACCTAACAAGAGCTCCAGAAAACATAAAAGAAAAGTTGAAAGAGCTGAAAGGAAATATCTAGTCACAGTTGGTAATTTTAAGATTCTTCTGTCATACCTGACAAAAAAGAAAGAAAAGCATTAAAAATTATTAAAAGATTTGATCAACATGATTAACCAGTTGATACTGTTGACACATAGGACTAAGATCAACAAACTGTAGAATAAACACTCTTTTCTAGCACAGATGAAATGCACCAATCTAACACTAACTCCTTCAGAGAATCAGACAGACAGAGACTTCCCAATACTTTTTACGAGGCCAGCAAACCTTGATAACAATACCTAACAAAAATTTCCCAAGAAAGAAAGATTACAGGCTAATGAATAGAAATAAAAATCCTAAACAAAATATTAACAAATTGAATCCAGTGATACAATACACTGTGACCAAATGGGATTTATCCAAGGAGTGCAGGGTTAGTTTAACATCGAAATCAGTGTAATTCACCATATTACAGAATTAAGAACATGAATCATATGATTATCTCAGTAAAAGCAGAAAACCATTTCATAAAATTTAACTATTAATAATTAATTATATTTAAAGTAAACATAAGTATATTTAAATAAAAGTTGAAAAGAAAGCAAAATCGCTCAGTCGTGTCCAACCCTTAGTGACCCCCACGGACTGCGGCTCACCAGGCTCTGTCCATGGAATTCTCCAGGCAAGAATAATGGAGTGGGTTGTCATTCCCTTCTCCAGGGGACTTTTCCAACCCAGGGATCGAACCCAGGTCTCCCACATGCAGGCAGATTCTTTACCATCTGAGCCACCAGGGAAGCCTAAATAAATGTTAGCCATTACTAATTTAGAAAACCTTCAGAAAACTAGGAATAGATAGTAACTTCTTTAATCTGATAAAGGGTACCTACAAAAACCTATACTAACATAATAATGATGAAAAAGTGAACATCCACCGTCACACACCAAGTTCAGGAATAAAACAATCACTATTTCCACTAAACATTGTTCTGAAAGTTTTGATTATTGCAATTAAGAAAAAGGAAAAAAGTGTAAAGACAAGAAAGGAGTAAGTAATAGTATTATTGTCCTCAGATGATATAGTTGTAAACAGGAAATAGAACAGAATCTACAAACTGTTAAATATTAAAAATAAGCTAATGTATTTGCCATTTGCAGCAACATGGATGGACTTGGAGGACATTATGTTAAGTGAAATAAGTCAGACACAGAAAGACAAACACTGTCTGATGTTACTTATGGAACAGGAAAGAACACATCTGACTCCATACTGGATCTGTTTCTTTTATCCTTTTATTCTAAAGCTTTTGCTACAATAAATTAAAGATTGTTGCCTGTAGCCTGAAATATAGAGGACAGTCAGTTCTCAACTCTCTGACCTTCAGCACCTTTCCATTCATACAGATACAAAAAGTTGCAGAACAGAGAATAACATCTGTCTTGCTGGTCACAAACACTGTGACCAGACCTAGTGGACACCTGCGAGAACAAAGGATTCCAGCACAAAGAAGTTTGCACAACCAACCACACCCTCTCCTCTTTTTACTATAAAAGAAGTCTGAATTCTCACTCAGGCAACATGGTTCTTTGGGGGACTAGTCCACCATCTTTGTATGCAGGCTTTCTAAATGAATTCTATTCCTTGCCCCAACAACTCATCTCTTGAATTATTGGCCTGCTGTGTGGCAAGTAGTATGAGCTTGGACTCAGTAACACTTATATGTGGAATTCAAAACACAACAAATTTGATTGGAAGGTAAACTGATATAGTCACTGTGGAGTCTCACTACGGAGACTCTTTAAAAAACTAAAAATAGGACTACTATATGACCCAGCAATCCCAGTCCTGGGTATATACCTGGAAAAAAACATAACTCAAAAAGACAAATGAACCCTAGTGTTCACTGCAGCACTATTTACAATAGTCAGGACATGGAAACAACCTAAATGTCCCTCAACAGAAGAATGGATATAGAAGATGTGTTACATATATACAATGGGATATTATTGAGCCATAAAGAGAAATGAAATTGTTCCATTTGTAGAAACGTGGATGGACCTAGAGTGAAGTAAGTCAGAAAAACAGTGTATAATATTGTTTATATGTAGACTCAGGAAAATGGTACAAATGAACTTATCTGCAAAGCAGAAATAAAGACACAGATGTACAGAACAGATTGATACCGGGTGGCAAGGGCAGGTGTAGTGGGATAAACTAAGAGATTTTATACACTACTATTTTTTGGGGCTCCAAAATCCCTGCAGATGGTGATTGCAGCCATGAACTTAAAAGATGCTTACTCCTTGGAAGGAAAGTTATGACCCACCTAGATAGCACATTGAAAAGCAGAGACATTACTTTGCCAACAAAAGTCCGTCTAGTCAAGGCTATGGTTTTTCCAGTAGTCATGTATGGATGTGAGAGTTGGACTGTGAAGAAAGCTGAGGGCCGAAGAATTGATGCTTTTGAACTGTGGTATTGGAGAAGACTCTTGAGAGTCCCTTGGACTGCAAGGAGATCCAACCAGTCCATTGTAAAGGAGATGAGTCCTGGGTATTCTTTGGAAGGAGTGATGCTAAAGCTGAAACTGCAGTACTTTGGTCACATCATGCAAAGAGTTGACTCATTAGAAAAGACTCTGATGCTGGGAGGGACTGGGGGCAGGAGGAGAAGGGGACGACAGAGGATGAGATGGCTGGATGGCATCACCGACTAGATGGATGTGAGTCTGAGTGAACTCTGGGAGTTGGTGATGGACAGGGAGGCCTGGCGTGCTGCAATTCATGGGGTCGCAAAGAGTCGGACACGACTGAGCGACTGAACTGAACTATGTATAAAACAGATAACTAACGAGAATCTACTGATTGGTAAGGGAACCCATCCCAATGCTCTATGGTGACCTAAATGGGAAAGAAAGCCAAAAAAGAGAGGATATATAAGAATGCTCAAACTACCACACAATTGCACTCATCTCACACACTAGGAAAGTAATGCTCAAAATTCTCCAAAGCCAGGCTTCAGCACTACATGAACCATGAACTTCCAGATGTTCAAGCTGGTTTTAGAAAAGGCAGAGGAACCAGAGATCAAATTGCCAACATCTGCTGGATCATCGAAAAAGCAAGAGAGTTCCAGAAAAACATCTATTTCTGCTTTATTGACTATGCCAAAACCTTTGACTGTGTGGATCACAAGAAACTGTGGAAAATTCTGAAAGAGATGGGAATACCAGACCACCTGACCTGCCTCTTGAGAAACCTATATGCAGGTCAGGAAGCAACAGTTAGAACTGGACATGGAACAACAGACTGGTTCCAAATAGAAAAAGGAGTTCGTCAAGGCTGTATATTGTCACCCTGCTTATTTAACTTATATGCAGAGTACATCATGAGAAACGCTGGGCTGCAAGAAGCACAAGCTGGAATCAAGATTGCCGGGAGAAATCTCAATAACCTCAGATATGCAGATGACACCACCCTTATGGCAGAAAATGAAGAGGAACTAAAAAGCCTCTTGATGAAAGTGAAAGAGTAGAGTGAAAATGTTGGCTTAAAGCTCAACATTCAGAAAACGAAGATCATGGCATCTGGTCCCACCACTTCATGGGAAATACATGGGGAAACAGTGGAAATAGTTGGCTGACTTTATTTTCTTGGGCTCCAAAATCACTGCAGATGGTGATTGCAGCCATGAAATTAAAAGACGCTTACTCCTTGGAAGGAAACTTATGACCAACCTAGATAGCATATTCAAAAGCAGAGACATTATTTTGCAAACAAAGGTCTGTCTAGTCAAGGCTATGGTTTTTCCTGTGGTCATGTATGGATGTGAGAGTTGGACTGTGAAGAAAGCTGAGCACCAAAGAATTGATGCTTTTGAACTGTGGTGTTGGAGAAGACTCTTGCGATTGCCTTGAACTGCAAGGAGATCTAACCAGTCCATTCTAAAGGAGATCAGCCCTGGGTGTTCTTTGGAAGGAATGATGCTAAAGCTGAAACTCCAATACTTTGGCCACCTCATGCGAAGAGTTGACTCATTGGAAAAGACTCTGATGCTGGGAGGGATTGGGGGCAGGAGGAGAAGGGGACGACAGAGGATGAGATGGCTGGATGTCATCACCAACTCGGTGGACATGAGTTTGAGTGAACTCCGGGAGTTGGTGATGGACAGGGAGGCCTGGCGTGCTGCAATTCATGGGGTCACAAAGAGTCAGACACGACTGAGTGACTGAACTGAACAGATGTCTATGTATTGTTGACTCACTTTGCCATACAGCAGAAACTAACACAACATTAAAAAGCAACTATACTCCAATAAAAATTAATTATTAAAAAACTAGTGAATAAAATAAAACAAACAAAAACAACAGACTCACGGATATAGAGAACCAACTAGTGGTTCCTGGGAGGGGTCGTGGGCGGAGGCATAAGTGAGCAGGAGAGAAAGGGTTATTATGTGATCACATGTGTGTCTAAAACTTCTGAAAACTACAAAGTGCTACAGAACTTAAAGAACCTTTCATTCAATTAAAAAATTAAATTTTAAAAAAATTTAATGAATAAAAAATAGAAAGCAAAATAAATAATTTAGCAAGGCTGCTGTTTAAAAGACCAAAATACAAAAATCAATAGTACTTCTATGAATATAAAACAACTGGAAAATGAAATTTAAATAAACAATACTATCCACAACAATATTTTTAAACATTACTCTTTAGTTCCTCCTCACTTTTTGGCATTACAATGGTATCATCTGCATATCTGAGGTTGTTGATATTTCTTCCGGCAACCTTGATTCCAGCTTGAGATTCCTCAGGTCAAGCTGTACATATATTTACATGATGTATGCATCATATAAGTTAAGAAAGCAGGATAACAATATACAGTCTTGACATACTCCTTTCCCAATTTTGAACCAGTCAGTGTTCCATGTCCAGTACTAACTGTTGCTTCACCTGCATACATGTTTCGCAAGAGGCAGGTAAGGTGGTCTGCAATTTCCATCTCTAAGAATTTTCCACAGTTTGTTGTGATCCACACAAAGGTTTTAGTGAAGTCAGTGAAGCATATGTTTCCTGGAATTCCCTTGCTTTCTCCATCATCCAACAGATACTGGCAATTTGATTTCTAGTTCCTCTGCCTTTTCTATATCCATCTTGTGCATCTGGACGTTCTCAGTTCATGTACTACTGAAGCCTAGCTTGAAGGATTTTCAGCATTACTTTGCTAGCATGTGAAATGAGCACAATTGTACAGTAGTTGGAACATTGCCTTTCTTTGGGATTGGAATGAAAAACTGACCTTTTCCAGTCCTGTGGCCATTGATGAGTTTTCCAAATTAGTTGCCATACAGAATGCATCATCTTTCACAGCATTATCTTTTAGGATTCGAAATGGCTCAGCTGGAATTCCATCACTTCCACTAACTTTGTTCGTAGTAATGCTTCCTAAGGCCCAGTTGACTTCACATCACAGGATGTCTGGCTTAGGTGAGTGACCACACCATCGTGGTTATCCGGGTCATTAAGACCTTTTTTGTATAGTTCTGTATATTCTTGCCACCTCTTCTTAATCTCTTCTGCTTTTGTTAGGTCCTTGCTGTTTCTGTCCTTTATTGTGCCCATCTTTGCATGAAATGTTCCCTTGGTATCTCTAATTTTCTTAAAGAGATCTCTAGTCTTTCCCATTCTATTGTTTTCCTCTATTTCTTTGCATTGTTCACTTAAGAAGGCTTTCTTCTCTCTCCTTGATAGTCTCTGGGTTTCCCTGATAGCTCAGTTGGTAAAGAACCCACCTGCAATGCAGGAGACCCTGGTTTGATTCCTGGATCAGGAAGATCTGCTGGAGAAGGGATAGGCTACCCACTCCAGTATTGTTGGGCTTCCCTTGTGGCTCAGCTGGTCAAGAATCCACCTACAATGCAGAAGACCTGGGTTCAATCCCTGAGTTGCAAAGATCCCCTGTAGAAGGAAAAGGCTACCCACTCCAGTAATCTGGCCTGGAGAATCATGGACTGTATAGTCCCTGGGGTTGCAAAGAGTCGGACACAACTGAGCAACTTTCACTCACTTCACTTATATTCTCTGGAACTTCGCGTTCTATCAGGTATATTTTTCCCTTTCTCCTTTGCTTTCTGCTTCTTTTTTTTTTCCCTCAGCTATTTGTAAGACCTCCTCAGACAACCACTTTGCCTTCTTGCATTTCTTTTTCTTTAGGATGGGTTTAATCACCCCTCCTGTACAGCATTACAATCCCCCACCTATAGTTCTTCAAACACTCAGTCTACCAGATCTAACCCCTTGAATCGATTCGTCACCACTAACGTACAACCATAAGGGATTTGATTCAGGTCATACCTGAATGACCTAGTGGTTTCCCCTACTTTCTTTAATTTAAGCCTGAATTTGGCAATAAGGAGTTCATGATCTGAGCCACAGCCAGCTCCAGGTCTTGTTTTTGCTGACTGTATAGAGCTTCTCCATCTTCGGCTGTAGAGAATATAATCAATCTGATTTCAGTATCGACCATCTGGTGACATCCATGTGCAGCGTCATCTCTTGCATTGTTGTAACAGGGTGTTTGCTATGACCAGTGTGTTCTCTTGGCAAAACTCTGTTAGCCTTTGACTGAGTGAGTGTTAGTTGCATCAGTCATGTCTGACTTTTGCGACCCCATGGACTGTAGCCCACCAGGCTTCTCTGTCCATGGAATTCTCCAGGCCATAATACTGGAGTGGGTAGCCTTTCCCTTCTCCAGGGGATCTTTCCAACCCAGGGATCAAACCCAGGTTTCCTGCATTGTAGGCAGATGCTTTGCCATCTGAGCCACCAGGAAAGCCCCTGTTAGCCTTTGTCCTGCTTCATTTTGTATTTCAAGGCCAAATTCGCCTGTTACTCCAAGTATCTCTTGACCTCCTACTTTTGCATTCCAATCCCCTGTGATGAAAAGCATATCTTTTGTTGGTGTTAGTTCTAGAAGGTCTTGTAGGTCTTCACAGAACCATTCAACTTCAGCTTCTTTGGCATTAATGGTTGAGACATAGACTTGGATTACTGTGGTACTGAATGATTTGCCTTGGAAACAAACAGAGAATCATTCTGTTGTTTTTGAGACTGCACTCAAGTACTGCATTTCAGACTCTGCTGCTAACTATGAGAGCTACTCCATTTCTTCTAAGGGATTCTTGCCCACAGATAGCAGATACAATGGTCATGTGAATTAAATACACTCATTCCCATCCATTTTAGTTCACTGATTCCTAAAATGTCAATGTTCACTCTTGCCATCTCCTGCTTGATCACATCCTATTTACCTTGATTCCTGGACCTAACATTCCAGATTTCTATGCGATACTGTTCTTTACAGCATCAGACTTTACTTTCACTACCAGGCTCAGCCACAACTGACTGTAATTTCCACTCTGGCTTAGCCTCTTCATTCTTTCTGGAGCTATTTCTCTACTCTACCCTAGTAGCATATTGGACACTAACTGCGGTGCTTCCCGTGTCATATATCTTTTTTTGCCTTTTCATAGTGTTCATGGGGTTCTCAAGGCAAGATGATTGGAGTGGTTTTCTACTGTCTTCTTCAGTGGACCACTTTCTGACAAAAGAGTATAAAAAGGCAATAAAAGAATGAAAGACTCTATATTGTAACATGCCAATTCTCTGAAAGCTGATCTACAGTTTCAATACAATCCTAGTCATAATACCTACAGATTTTTAGAATTGTAATCTGTTTCTAAATACATATAATACAAATAATGGAGTACAACCTCCCCCCCAAAATAAAGTTGAAGAAAAACTTTAGAGAATTTATACTACTAGATATCAAGACTTAGTATAAAGCTATAGTAATTAGGATATGGTAACACTGGTACAAAGACACACAAATAGACCAATGGAACAGAAACACTCTAGGAACAAATCTGTCTGATTTATATCAAAGGTACTCTATAATTTAGTTGGAAAAGGATTTTTTTTTTTTTTTAACAAAAAATGGTGCTAGATCAACTGGATAGTCATATGTTTTAAAAGAAAATTTTGATCTCTGCCTCATGTCATTCATACAAATTAATTTGAAATGTATCAGAACTTCAAGTGAAAGGGAAAGCAATAAAGCTCCAGAATATTTTGGAGAATATTTTGATGATCCTATAGTAGGCAAAGACTTTTTAAATAAGACACAAAAATCCACTAAAGATAAAGTTTAATAAATTAAACTTCATTAATAATAAGAATTTTTATTTATTAAAAGACTCTATTGCTGCTGCTGCTGCTAAGTCGCTTCAGTAGTGTCCAACTCTGTGCAACCCCATAGATGGCAGCCCACCAGGCTCCCCCATCCCTGGGATTCTCCAGGCAAGAACACTGGAGTGGGTTGCCATTTCCTTCTCCAAGGCATGAAAGTGAAAAATGAAAGTGAAGTCGCTCAGTCGTGTCCAACCCTCAGCGACCCCATGGACTGCAGCCTTCCAGGCTCCTCCTTCCTTGGGATTTTCCAGGCAAGGGTACTGGAGTAGGGTGCCATTGCCTTCTCCGAAAAGACTCTATTAAGAGAGTGAAAAGACTAGCCAAAGAGTGGGAGAAGATAATTACTACACATATACCCAGAGTTCCCATATTCAGAATTACAAAGAATTCCTACAAATCTGTAAGACAAAGACAGCCCTATTAAAAATGTTTATTTTTAAAATTAATATATTAAAAAGGGCTCAACATCATTTTTTATTTGGGAAATATAAATTAGAAATCACTACACACTGACCCCAGAATGGTCACAATTGAAAAGACTGACAATAAGAAATTTTGACAAGAATGTAGAGCAATGAAACTTTCCTCCATTACTGGCAGGGACAGAAAAATGGTACATCTTTTGGAAAAACAGTTAACTCAGAAATTCTACACCGAGAATAGAGACAATATATGTATCCAAAAAATTTATATGAGAATATTCATGACAGCTTTATTAACAATAGTAAAAAACTAGAAACAATTCAAATGTCCATAAATAGAAAAATAACAATCCAATTCATCCAGTGGAATACCACATATTAATAAAAAGAATGAATAACTGCTACACACAACAATGAGGATAGTATCATAGACATAATGATGAATGACAGAAGTCATTATATAAAGTTCAAGAACAGGCATAATTAATCCTTTACAATAAAAATGAGAATAGTGATTATTTGAGGGTGGCAGAGGAATTAGATATTAACTAGTAAAAGGCATAGGGCTTCCCTGGTGGCTCAGTGGTAAAGAACCCACCTGCCAATGCAGGAGACTCGGGTTCAATCCTTGGGTCAGGAAGATGCCCTGGAGAAGGAAGTGACAACCTACTCCAGTATTCTTTGGGCTTCACTGATAGCTCAGCTGGTAAAGAATTCACCTGCAATGCAGGAGACCCCGGTTCAATTCTTGGGTCAGGAAGATCCCCTGGAGAGGGCATAATAAAAGGCATGAAGGAAAATTCTGGACTGCTGGAAATGTTCATGGGTGATACTTATAAGGATCTATACATATGAAAAATTCACGATACTGTGTAATTAACATTTGTGCATTTTACTGTATATATATCTCAGATTCTAAAACTTCTACACTACATAATTCAAATAGAATATTTGGGACAAATCTTACTACAAAGGATACACCATATAATTTATTTTAATACCCAAGACTAGGAGTAAAGTGGCCTGGATTTTAGCTCCAACTCTATCATTCAGATGTGTAACGTTAAATAAGTCATTTAACTGCGTCTTAGTTTCTTTATACACTACAGTGGGTTAGTACAGATAATCCTTAAAGTTCTTTCTAAATCCAAAAATCTGAGTCTTTAAGATAAATTGTTTAATTTAAAAATCAAATTTCAAACTACTACAGAGTCACCTAAAGCCCAAATGTAGCAAAACCTAATTAGCTCTTGTAATTCTAACTGAAGCAGGTTAAAAGAAGTACATGCTGCTGTTTATTCTGAATCCTCTATACTTACATTTAAGCTCATTACTTAAGTCAAGACGTTCTGGAGCTACCCCTTCTGGTGTCACCCAAGAAACCTGACAGCCAGATTACCTTTCCTTGTTTTCCCAAGGATGGGTTATTCATTCTTCCAGGCCTCACTCAAACACTATCTCCTTTAAAATACCATCCCCTCCTACAGCCACTCAGTCAAAAGTAATTGTTCCTTCCTCTGTGCACCCAGTTTGCTGCTTGAACTTCTATTATAGCTCTTATTTCATTCTGTATTACTGCATTCTGTTCCTTGCATTCTTGTATACAATTACACCCTTTCCAGAAGTATATACTTCCTCAGCTAACTATATCATTCAAATCAAACTCAGAAATCAATGAATAACAGTATAGTAAGATCACCTTCATATCTGATTCTATGTTACTGGTGGCAAAGTGAAACAACAGATACTAAATGCTGCTGTCCCCTACTCAGTGCAAGAAGAAATTACAATGAATATTCAAATACTGAACTAATTCAGCCTGTTCTCCAATAGAATAATGAAATAAACAAAGGCGGATAGGTGAATAAAACAGCAAATCAGGCCTGAAATGGGGAAACAAATTATTTATTAAAATAATCCCCAAATTATCTTATGTCAGGAAATAGTTGATTAGGGAGAAAGCAAGCAAACTACTTTGTGGTTAAATATTTAATATCCCTTTTCTGTTAATTGACCCTACTCCTGTCCATATATTTGGTACAACATAACCTCTATGCTCTGATCACAGATCATTGGTCCAGAACAAAGTTCTTCCTGAAATATTTTAGAAACACAACCAGAAAAATAAAGTCAGTCCTTCTCTGAATGACTGAAATGGGAAGATCTAAACAACACAAGAATAGTCAATGGTAGTGTTTTTTCCATTATGAAAAAGGTAGAGCTGTGGTAAGACAAAATGGAGCTTACTTTACAGAGTGAAGCAAAAACAAAAAACAGTTGTGAGGACCTTCAAACCCTGGGTCCAAAATTTCTAGCACCACATCCCATGTTTAGGCTCTGTGAAATAAGACACTCCATTATTCTTACAATAAATTTCCCCTTTACTAAAGCTAGTCCATTTGAATTGTCACTTGCAACCAAAACAATCCTGCAATAGACTGTTATTTTGATGATCCCAAATTTATCGTGCTTCCTAGTTTTCCTAGTCTCTTTCTACAGTGACTCCGGGCTGAGCCTCTGACTATGCTGATCAAAAGAATAAGGTTGGAAGTGAGGCTCTGCCAATTTCAAGCCTACCCCTTAATTGTCCTGGCAGCTCTGTTTCTTTCCTTTCACAACGCTTGCTCTTGGAATACTTGTTGGAACTCAGCCGTCACACCATGAGGCTAATGAATCAGACATGTGGAGAAATTCACATGCAGGAGAACCAAGACCCTGGACAACAGTCCCAATCAAGCCTCCAGATGACTGCAGACAGACCAGAGCCCTGACCAATGCCACGTAAAGCAGAACTACTGAGCTAATTCACAGAGATGTGAGAAATATTAAATTGTAGTTTTAAACCACAAAAGTTGTGGTGGTTTACAGGGCAAATAAAGTTTGACTCAATGCAGGTAACTTAAAATTATACTTTCCTAACAGAGACTATGTCTTTCAGCATGGATTGGGAAGCTATAGCGCCTTTGGGCCAACCCTGGACAACCGACTGTTTTTGTAAATAAAGTTTTACTGAAACACAGTCATGCTCATTTATTTACATATTATCTATGGCTACTTTTATACTATGAGGGCAGAGCTAAGTAGCTGTGACATAAATCATATAGCTGGCAGAGCCTAAAATATTTATTATCTGGCACTTTACAGAAAAAGTTTAGTAAACCCTGTCATGCACTGCTTGGTAAGTGTTTTAATACATAAATGACTAAAACTGTAAACCTACTTTACAACCCACTCCTCATACCTAAAAGATGACACTGTAAACATTCAGTAGCTTTAGCTTAACAAAACACATGGCACGTATTTGCCAAAGGCTGAATGTTTGTGTCCAGCCTTCCAAATTCACATGCTGAAACGATTCCCCTAGTTAGTGGTGTCTGGATGTGGGGCCTTTGGGAGGTAATTAGGTCATGAAGACCTAGCCCTCATGACTGAGATCAATACCGTTAAAGAGAGACTCAGAGAGTCCCCTCCCCATTTCTGTAGTGTGAGAAAACAGAGAGAAGATGGCTATCTAGGAACCATGAAATAGGCCCTCGCTGGACACTGAAGCTGATGGTAACTTGATCTTAAACTTCCCAGACTCCACAACTGTAAGAAATAAATTTCTGTTGTTTATAAGCTACCCAGTCTATAGCACTTTGCTATGGCAACCCAAGCAGACTTAAGACAGTTACTGAATTGGACTGCACTGCCTGTTAACAAGTCAGGCTATGGTCAAACTAACAGATTAATTAGTAGGAAATGACAGGCCAGGAAAACAACAGTAATAAAATCAAATCTGTAACTATTTAACTAAAGTTCCTACTTATGGGGATAGGAGGGTCCTTATTTCAAGTTTCTCATGTATTAGATAGGACCCACTTCTGAATTGCATTCAAAATCAGAAAGGAATGAATGTTTCATTATGATGCATAATTGGCAATTTTTCAATTAATAATGGTTCACAGATGTGTCTGCAGGAAAAAAATGGAAAATCCAAGTCCAGTATCGACATAATGATTATCAAACTTTCCTGCCTAAAATCATCTTTGACAATGCTTTAAATTTTATAGATTTTCTTTTGGTATCTAGTACTTTCTAAAGTATATTTCACCTTTTATATATAATATTCATTTGTCTTATGTCCCTAGTCAACCCAAACACAGCAAAGTCTAGGCTTTGTTTGGCTCACTGTCCCTGGGGTTTACTATTTTCCTTATATATCAATTAAAACTCTTCTATAAATCAACTATTATCTAATATAAGTAGTTTCATTTTGCTATCACTTTATCATCCTGTATTACTGCCTCACTTAACATTTAACACCACTGTATAACATTTAAAACTCTTCCACCTTCTTAACTACAGTATAGTATCCCATAACTACAATACGAACCTATCTGTATATAGAGGCAGTTTTCTCTACAGATCTTAACAAGCCTTAGAGACTATTAGAAGCAGTTTCCCATATATACTTTAAACCTATGCCTCAAAAATCTCAAATATTTGTCCTTAGTTATCACACTACAAACAGCATCTTCTGACTCTAACAACACCAAAATTAAGCTAGAAAATAAGACTCTAGATCAAGCAAATCCCCAGTATAGTATTGATCTTTAATGATGCTCCTTAAATAAGATAAAACAGAAAAACAGCATGAAAATTAATCATGATTGGATCATATAGCTAAATGTTACACTGTTTGCTTTCTATTATCATATTTGTAATGGTAATTAGACTCAAATTTATTATAATATATAACAAGCATGTAATGATTATTTATTATGTGGGCACACTCACTCAACATTTACACTTATTATTTCACTTACCAAAACAACCCTCTTAGGCAAGCAATGGATTATTCCTCATTTCACGGGATGAGAAAATTGAAGCTTACAGAAGTAATTCTGAAAACTTCACTTAACTCAGGTATAAACCCAGGCATGAACCTAAAGCATAATACTATTCATTGAAGTTATATGTCTTATTTTTATATAGCTTCATTTTAAACATTTAACAGCAAAATAATCATAGTATTTGTGGGGCTTGCTAATTTTTGCTTTCCAGGTCTCTGGCATATCACTACAATTTAAATTTAAAAGGAAAAAGGTACTATTTCAAAACCTCTTAACCACTATTACCCGCCTAAGCTTGACTGTGTGAATCAGTTGTTATACTTACATGTATATAATTTGTATTCTAAATCTTCAGTGTCTTGCAATATGAACTCTCTGTAGCATGTGACAGTGAATGAAATAAAACTGTATATACTCTGCAATGGAAGTAACAGACATTATTTCCATTTACAGTTGGTATGAATGTCAGTGTCTTTTCCCAGCAGTTTTCCTGTTTGAAGCAGGGAAGGCATTTCAAATAAATAATTTTGCTGTCAGTAACAAACTGTAGATAACGTGACCACTAGCAGTGAGAGTATGGTAAACATGAGGTATGTTCCTGAGATTGAGGATTATTAAGATTTTAGAGCTGAAGGAGACTTTAGAAAGCATCTCTTCATCTTTATATTTACAGATAATGATACCAAACACTCAATGGAAAAATCCAAAATAGAACTTATTCCAATGTTCCTTCCCCATACAGTAGTAACAGAATCAAGACTGGCTGCTGCTATCATAGATTTTCTGAATAAAATAATACATTCAGCCAATCCTTTAATGTTGAAAGAAGAAGAAAAAAGAGATGATAACTGGGAAATACACACATACACACTTTAAGGCAAATCCAGAAAAAAATAATTAATTTTCATAGGCGCGATTACTGTTGGAAACCACTATTTCTACAGCAAAAAAACTAAAATATTAATAATACAAAGGTGTTATACAGACTTCCAAAAGATCATTTTCAGGACAAAGACCATTACTTCCCAAAGAAGTGTTAAACAGAATTCTGCTTTGTCTTGAAACAGCATTCCATCTTCAAAAAGTTTTGGCAACACTAAACTAAATAATGTTCAACAGGCTCCACAACTGCAGTATTACTCACATCTTTAATATGCTCTGCTGCTGCTGCTGCTAAGTCGCTTCAGTTGTGTCCAACTCTGTGCGACCCCACAGACAGCAGCTCACCAGGCTCCGCCATCCCTGGGATTCTCCAGGCAAGAACACTGGAGTGGGTTGCCATTTCCTTCTCCAGTGCATGAAAGTGAAAAGTGAAAGGGAAGTCACTCTAGTATACTGTTAATCTCCATAAGGAGGGATATATTATACAGCACTTTTCAAATTTATTTAATCACAATAAAAGCTCTTAATATCATACCTATTATGACATTTCCCAAAGAAGTGCTACTAGAACACAACTTAGGAAACACTGGAAGGGATCATTTGAAGAAAAAGAAAACTAAAGACTCATAACTGAACAAAACTTTAAATAAAGCAATATAAAAGAGCTGTTGCAAAAACTAGCAAGATCTTACTATTACACGCATGTGCTGTGCTTAGTCGTTCAGTCCTGACTCTTTGTGACACCCCCAAACACCCCCAAACCCCCCATCCACCACTGTCTGTAGCCCTCATGGCCCCTTTGCTCCTTTGTCCATGGGATTTTCTGGGCAAGAATACTGGAGTGGGTTGACATTTCCTCCCTCAGGAGATCTTCCCAACCCAGACATCAAACCCTCATCTCCTGTGTCTCCTGCATTGCAGGCAGATTCTTTACTGCTGAGCAACTCGGGACTCCTAATACATGTATATAATTCAAGAAAGAGTTGTATCTCAAAAGAACTCATAAAGATTAAAAAGATAATACCAAATGAAGGTGAGAATATTCATTACAATTAGTACAAATTTGTCTTCCAAAAAGGGTGTAATTTTTATCAAAATTTTTAAAAGCAGATACTGTTTACCCAAAAATTATATTTACAGTAATGAATCTTACATTAAAAAAAACTCACAAATATGCAATAATAAATGTACCATGTTATCATCTACAGCATTTGACACATGAAAAATTAGAAACCTCTATGTCCATCAATTGAGGACTGATTAAGTATAGTGAAACCTATGATGATATATAACAAACATTAAAAAGAAAGATGTGCATCTCTATGAACTATTAAATGCCAAGGAATATACTGTAGTGGTTAAGAGCTTTACTCTAGGAACAGCCTCTGTGTGTGTGCTTAGTCACTCAGTCGTGTCTGATTCTTTGTGACCCCATGGACTACAGTCCACCAGGTTCCTCTGTCCACGGAGTTTCCCAGGCAAGAATACTGCAGTGGGTAGCCATTCGCTTCCCCAGAGATCTTCCTGATCCAGGGATCGAACCCGGATCTCCTGCACTGCAGACAGATTCTTTACTGTCCGAGCTGCCAGGGAAGCCCTAGGAACAGTTCAACTCAGTTTGGCCTTTTCTCAACGTGGCCTCTTATTACAGTAATTTGAGCAAATTACTTAATCTCTCTCTGCTACAATTTCTTCTAATGTAAAATGGCAATATTGATACTATGATGAGGATTAAATAAATTAATAGGTTCTATGGCAGGCTCTAGAAAATTATCTCATACTTGGTAACTCTCAATTAACCCTGTATTATTGTTTCCAGTAACATGAAAAGTTGTCCAAACTGTGATGAAAAAAGAGGAAGGTACAGAATACATACGAGTGAAGATCACAAACTCACTTACCAGGCAAGGCAGGTAACAAACAGGTTAAGTGGGAATTGTGGGAAACTGGAGAATACATGCCCTATCTCAAGAGGACAGCTACTCTACTACTGTCCTATGGGAAGAGATTAGAGCATTGCTGATCTTAAAAAACTAAAAATACAGGTTAATATAAAATGTCTTTTGTAATATTAGCAAGATAATTTTTTGTAAAGACACAGTATCGGCCTAATGAAACGTTGTACTGGTTAGTTATGATCCATAGCCTACCACTGACTGCAGATGAGAAGCTAGAAGTAGGGAAGGGGGCAAGTGTGTAAAGTCACAGCAGAAAAGAAAACACTATAGAGAACTATAGTACCATACACCACAATAAAAGGAATTCAGAATAGAATACAGAAATATAGTTGATCAGAGTATAGTCGGGCCTGTCCTTGAATTCTGGCAGGGCCACAGGTGCAACCTTAAGCAAGTTATCTCACCTCTATTTCTCAGGCAGAATAAAAAGGAATAATGTATTTCCTTATAAAGACTATAAAGAGTAAATAACATGTGCTAAGTGCTAAGCACAAACAGGACATATTTATGCCATATAACTATGTATGTGTATATATATATAAACTCGACAGGTGTTAGCTATAATTACTTAAACCTGATTAAATAAGATAATTAAATTATGTTCAATACTTTCGACCTTAGAAAGCAGAAAATATGTAATGGTTTAAAAATTTGTATCAAAAATGGTTTAACATGAAACAGTTTTGGTGCTTATACTTATCCACATCGAATAAAATACAGAAGCACTTTATTCCTCGAAATGCAACATAAATGCAACATGATTTGTCAGAATCTAACTTGACTAAATTGTGTGTTCCTGTTGGTACTAAAATATAATCTCCAAGAGGATGACTATGTCTGTCTTACTCACTGTGGTATCCCTCACTGTAGCACAGAGCCAAGCACATAGTAGGTACTGAGTATTGGATACATTGTTTTCTGTCTCCCTCACAGTAACTGAATAAGCTAAGCATAATTTCTCCCATTCAAAGCTAAGGAAATTAAGGTAAAATGCAGTTGTCTTGAAAGTGGTAAAAGATGTAGAACTTTTGACTCCTATTTTATGCTTTTTTGTCTATCAGAATTAACTTTCAAAATAACAGCATTTTCAGAATCTTTCATCTATAATTTCAATTTTTAATTTTTTAAAATAACAGTTTAAAAAACCACTCTAAAATAACTCTTACACAGATTATGCCCATCAACTTAATTATATAAAAATCAGAAAATGTATTAACACATAAGAAAAAATAAAACTATATAAATAATATATTAAATTTTATAGTATGAAATATCTCAAATACACATCATTGATATCATCCTGTCAACAGTAATAAATGTATGGAAAAATACTAAACCCCACTCCACTTACCCTAAACTATCTTTTTAGTAATAATAGTGAAGTTCTTGTTTATCTAAACGTTGCTGAGCTACTGTTTCCTAAACTACTAAGTGTCACACCATCTAGTTTTTCTTTTTTAACATCATTGATACTTCATTAATATTAATGAAATACTTCATTAATAGATCCTATAACAAAAGGGCAAAGAAGTGAAGAACACAATCACCTGTTTCAAAAACTGTAAAATCTACTTTAAATAAGATGTTTATACATGAAGCTATTAGCAAATTGCACCAAAATAGCATATGAAGAGGAAAGAAGATTATTGAGTATACAATTAACACTTGAAAAATAACAGTTTGAACTGCACCAATCCACTTACACCTAGGATTTTTTGTGTGTGTGTAAGTACTGTAGTACTACAAGATCCAAGGTTGGTTCAATCGACAGAACCTTGGATAGGGGAGAATCAGAGAAGACAGACTACAAAGCTTACCGGTTGTGGACTGTGGGGGAAGTAGGGGCAAGTGATGGTATCCCTACTCACCCCTTCCACATTTTTAAAGAGTTGACTGTATAATCCAAGTTAGACATATATGGTAGAATTTTCACATACATTATCTCAGTTCTTAACAACCCTGTGAAGTAAGCATCACTACATTCATTCTGGAGAAGGAAACTGAAATTCAGAGAGGTAAAATGAGCTTCCCAAAATAAAGGGCAAATCAGAGTTTGAAATACAAGTCTGACTCCAAAGTCTTTTTTTTTTTCTTTAAACTACATCTTGCAGCCTCCCACATGTACATGATTATAGGGTATAGCAACATTTATAAACATTACAAGAAAACAAAGACATCATCATAGAGAATAATTCCTAGGAAAGATTCTGTTGAGGAAATGAAGTGTGAGCTGAGTCTGAAATTAAATGTAAAACTGAAACCACTGTTAATTTTGTGAGTGATACCACAAAAACCTCTAAAAGAAAAAAAATCTAAATATTTTCCCTTAGGCTTATACTGACAATGTAATCACTGAATTTTTTTCATCTTTTCTTCCATTTCTTATTCTCTTGTATTTTCAATATATAATCTACCCCTCCCCCATGATGATTCTAATTAAAAAGACAAAAAACAAAAAACAAAAAAACTAAGCTTGCTATCCAACATTTCTCTTTCCAGCTAGTCAAGATACTAAAGGATAGAAACATATATTGCCATAAGAGCCTCTTTCATGTTAATAGTGAGAAAAGCTGAGAGAACTTCACTGGCCAGACTAACATTAGATAATGAGTCTTCTAGAGTTCTTGCTATGGCCCCACACTCCTTAATTTTTCCTCACCAAGGCACCAATAACAGAAAAACAATGAGGTCTGGAATTATATAATAGGTTCACTTGAAATTTCTTTGAAGTTTAATTTTATCTAAAAGCTCCTTCAAAATTCTACATTCGTGCCTAATTTACTCATGCTTACTGTAGTATTAAAATGGTTTAAATACTACATTCTAAAATTGATATTTTAGATGAATTTTGATCTAAAAATTTATATTTCAGGAAATCGATATTTCAGGAATTATGTTTGTTTCCATAGCTTAGATTCTAAGGCTTAGAATCACTAGAGTATCCGTGTTCAATGTCATGTGTCCCAACTTGGAGAAACAGGCCACAAATTGTGTAATGCTCCCTTCACATTTCCTTGCTCCTTTATTTCTCAAATGAGGACATTTTTTAAAGCATAGTAAATTTAACTCCATTTTTTTCAAAATGTATACTTACTGGCAAAACTGTTGTAAAAGTTGTTGCAGTTGTTTAATTACAACATCTTCAAGCAGTTCTACATACTCAGTTTAAACTGATTAAGTACAAATTCACTTATAAACTCATTAAACCACCTGGATGGAATCTCTACATCACAATTACTCATTAGACATTTGCTCTTCCGAGAGGTCACTCAAAAATTAAGTAACGTTGCATGCTATTCATATTAACAACAGATCCAATTACTTTTAAACAAGTTAAATAATCTGTTTTTCTTCTCTACCTAGATGTGAAGGAAGATATCCCTTGTGGTTTCATTATTTGCTTTCTCAGGATTTCCTTATTTTAACATCTCAAATTCCAAATAAGCTTAGTTTTTCAATCTTATTTACAATTGCCAAGTATAAACTTTATCTATTTTACTATTTCAAAAAAGCACCCCATTCACCTTAACCAGGAATCTATCACCAGTAAGAGAAAAACTGATTCATTCATCATTTTCTCCCCAATAACAGGCTGCTGATTCTCCACCACATACCCCAGTTAAAGTCAAATAATCATAAGTATCTTTAATACAGTTAAAACTCTTAACTAAGTTTGTGTACTACTAGTTTATAAAGTCTTTGATCAAAGGTAATAGTATTAAATGTATTCAACAGTATCTAATGTAATGATTTCTTAATCATTAATACATTGCTTCCAATCAGAAATTCATGAAGGAATGACCTAGTTTGAGAAATAAGGTTCTTTTTAATAAGTCATATAGATCAATATTGGTATGCTTGACAGTACACACAATTCCATTTTGTAGGATACAGATTTTGTTTGTGCTAGTGATTTGCCTTACTTAATGACAACATTTATTCTCAAAAGATATATTTATATATCTTTATCAATAAATGGGCTTTTCAGAAAATAATAATGACACACATAATATACAAAGATAGGCATGAGGAATGAAATAAATGAACGAACAATTCCAGAGTCATATGATTATTAAATCCTTGGCTTAGAACTGGTTTTCTTAATATGTTGATTTTAGTTATAAATGACTGAAATACTCCCTAAATGTAACTAATATTTTAGTTTCTAGTTTATAATTAGTCTTTCATCTAATCTCTATTATCTAGTCTTATATATGTCTAATATCTCTTACTGATTACAAATCTACAACTTAGTGCAATAAAATGTATATTATTAGAGCAAAACCATGATTTTAAAATCCCCTTTCCTAAGTATTTGCCTCTTTTTCTCATCCATGTCACTATCAGTGAAAATTTAAGTAATGGATTATTATCTTTAGCTAAGTGCTCTGGCATACCAAACATCAGCAGTGGCTAGCTAATATGATATTAAACAGCCAATGGAGCATAATCTATTCCTGTATCACAAACATATATGTACTCTATTTTCCTGACGTTTCCATGGAGCTTATAGAGGTAGAAGTAGTCTACTTCCCTAATAAACAGCTTCTTCAGAAATAGGGGGAGAAAGGTGAAAAGTGACACATTTGATATAGTGAACCTGCTGTGTAATTGTTAAGACTGAAAGTATAATTACTACTGAAGTTGTAAAAAAAGAAAAAAGAAAAATTCTTACATCTGTCCTACATCTCATTTCTGGTCTCAAAGCAACAGATACTTGTTTACTTGCCTCATGTTATTCATCATCACACTGCCTTTAGTCTTAGAGAACATCAGAAATTGATATATTAAATACTAGATCTCAGATTACTAAAGATCATATAACTTTCATTTCTAACAAATCAACATAAAAAGTTACTAATAAAGATACTGTTTTCGCAGATGGACAATAATCTTCAACATAAAATGTTTCCATGATAACCTATGTAAATGTTCCCTTTTTCCTGACCAAAAAAATAATGTAACTAAAATATCCATGTTATATTAATTATCATACTGATTTCCAAGTTCTGAATGATTCAAGATAGTGATACAAAAAATTGATACCTTTGCTAAATATTTTCCGACTATATTCTTTCAAAATTCTAACAGTTAATCGATTTGATAGTTTCAATAGCTGCGTACCATATTTCCCAAATTTAATCTCAGGACAGGATTACAAAAACATCTAGAAAATGAAAAGTTTCAAAATGGTACAAAAATTATCTTTCAAGAGATTATCAAAGATGTCACAAAGAAGTCAATTAAAGGTTTTAGAAATGACAACACAATTCACCAAAATACTAACATATTGTAAAATGTGTGTATTTCCTCTAAAATATGTAAAACCTCTCTAAAACAGACTTAGATAAATTACTTAAAATCACTATTATGAAACACGAAGAGGACATTTTATAAAACAAGCCCTCCACCTTTAAGAGAGCCACAAATTATAACTCAAGAAACATGGTTTCAAGTGTGGCCTCAATTCAATTTTCTTAAGTGTGATATCATAGTATCTGCTTACGTTCAGTAAAGAATAATTTTACATAGTAAAATTCCAATACTTGGAAGTTACACAAGACAAAATTGTGCAAAATGGTTTTATTTTTGTAGGTTTTCATTGTGTGTGGCATGTTAAGATCATAAATATTAAGCTATTTGTAGTAAAATCCACTATTCACAAACAGAGCGGGTGCTGTTCCTCTGATTCTTCTCCATGCTTCCAGGCTCTAACATAGCAGACAATATTTGTTTCAATAATTTTAAGCAAAAATCTCTCCGAATTATTTCTGACTTCAAATACTCATTTTATCACCAAATTCTACTGTCTTGTTACCATTTCTCCCAAATGTGCACCTTCCTTTTCACTCCTTCAGCTATATCCTTATTCCTGACCCTACACTTTTCCCCCTAAACTACTGTACTTCATTTTCATGAGATAGTTTGACAGTCTACTGTCTTTAATTCCACTGCCAAAGTTATCTTCTCTCATTGACATTCTGCTTGTGCCACCTACCTATCCTACCTAGGCATTCCAGGGCCTTTGCATTACATTTTTATTCTGCTCAAGAGCCTCAACCTCAGCAACATATTCATTTATAAGGCTGCCACTGAACTGACTTTCAACTCCCCTTAAAAATGTCAGTTTCTTCTTACCACTGATAAACATAACAAATTCTCTCTTTAAGTAATCACACTTGCTCCTAATCCATCTGAGTAACGAATACCTTTTACATTTAGTTTTCAATCACACAAGTAATTTATTTAGACAATTTCAGCACAGTAATTACATACAATGCTTATTTGTTTGTATATCAATGTCATCCCTATTGGACTGCAGAGACACAGATAAAGGCTGCACCTTTCAAAGCATTCTGTACAACAGCTATCTACTATGTCACTTGACTCAGGTAAGCTGATTCACTAAATAAAACTATCAGAGAAAGCTTAAATAAACAATAAAAAAAAGTTTTTAAAAAAATCTCTATGGTTTAACTTGAAAGCATTTATGACCTTTCATTTCCGTGGACAGCTGACACACTTTGGTTT
Organism: Bos javanicus; assembly: GCF_032452875.1. Lineage (NCBI taxonomy): Eukaryota > Metazoa > Chordata > Mammalia > Artiodactyla > Bovidae > Bos > Bos javanicus. The sequence goes on along the minus strand of NC_083877.1, from coordinate 78,106,237 downwards.
CTATTAAGCTTTACTCTCACTACTCTATTAATTTTAAATTCTAAAGTGAGAGTTGAGGGCTGATACACGGTATACAATTTTACACCCCGCAAAAAGACTCTAAAAATCAGCAATGTCAACGCCAAGATTTCTGAGTTACAACTGAATCTTCACACAAAGCAAGAGCTTCAGCACCAAAAGAAGCGAACAGCGCATCTTCGAATAGTGGGGGTGGGGGGTGGTTTCCCTTCCCTGAAACAGATTCAGACTAGTTTCACTATCGCTGCTGCTGCTAAGTCGCTTCAGTCGTGTCCGACTCTGTGCGACCCCATAGACCGCAGCCCACCAGGCTCCGCCGTCCCTGGGATTCTCCAGGCAAAAATACTGGAGTGGGTTGCCATTTCCTTCTCCAATGCATGAAAGTGAAAAGTGAAAGTGAAGTCGCTTACTATCGCAAGGGCTTTCAATTAGGAAAATTCAATAAATTACCATTAACATCTGGAAACAATATCAGAGAAAGACGACCCAGTTAGTTAAAAGAGAACAAGGGGTACCACGAATATCTTCATAAAACTCAGCAGCCAATTAAGCTTTGCATTCTTTATCTTTATCAACAGATTTTTCTCTGCCTAATAATAATAATAAAGCAAGTCTCATTCAATTTAGTCCCTTCTCGAGCACCGTCTCAACCTGTCAGAATTTGACAAGGGGAAAAAAAAAAAAAAAAGACGTGTGTGTGTGTGTGTGTGTGTGTGGTGGGGCGGAGGGAAGGAGAGGGGGGAGAACACGAGGATTCCCGTCTACATCGCTTCTTTTTCCAAAATCAGTTAAGTCTTGGATTTCCTTCCCTCCGAACTAAGCTCTCAGGTTCCAAATATAGTTCTTTAACCCCCACCTCGCCACTCAATTACATAGAAACCTTACCAACTACAGAACCACAGCAGAAACCCCTACAAATCGGCTTGCTATTCATCTCAGAAGTCATGCCCTGCAGCAACTGCCTGTCGCCGAACTGAGGGATATTATCCAAATACAACGCAACGGAATCAGACATGCAGAGCACACACGGCTTCCGCGAGGGAGGGAAACGCGACCCGAGAAAAGTGCGCTCCTCACAAGCCTCGGGAGGGTGGGGGGAGGTCCCAGAAGGGAGGGGGACAGAAGAGCCCGAGTAGGGGAATCCTTCCCTCTCAAGTAGAAAGGCTGGATCCCCAGTCGCAGGCTACAGCCTTCCCTCTAAGAAAACGAAGAGGTGGGCAGAGGGCCCTCCACTTGGGAAGGCAGAATCCAAACACTTTTCGAGGTCCGGGTGGAAGCCGATCTCCACCTCCCGGGGTGGGGAACGAAGAGTGTCCCATGGGTGGCAAAGGGGATTCCCGGATCGCGAGGGGCAGCCTGAGACCGAGCAGAGTTTCGCCTAAAGAACATCCATGTCGTCTGTGGCTGGTGCCCCGCGAAAGCACTGCTAGGGCAGCGCGGGGCCGCCCAAGTAGGGGGAAGGGAAAAGAGGGAGGGGGTGGAAAAGGGATTTCCCCCCTCTCTGGGACAAGCAGTAGCCGAGGGAGCGCGCGGGCCAGCCGAGAGCGGCATGCTTCAGACTGCGGAGCCGGGATCCCGTCGCCTGCCAGGAGCCCCGCAGCGCCCGCCGCACCGGCCCCTCGGTCCCCAGGGGCCCAGGACTTCGGCTGCGAAGGCACTGGGGCCTGACATCGACGGGATCGGCCCAGCTCCCGGGGGACCCCGCGGGAACACCCCAGCCTCCCAGCACCTTTCGGCGGTTGTAAAATCGTCCGCCCCCCTCCCCCGGTCCCCTTCTTCTGCCTTCCCTTCTCCCGAGGCCGCAGAGAAGGGTCATCACAGGCAAGAAGCCTGAGGCAAGCCGGGGACAGCGGCCGCGGCGGTCCTGGACCTCCTCCCCCGGTTACCTGTGAGGACTCCAACCCGGATTTGGTGGTCGTGGTTAGTGAGGATCATTCCCTCGGTCGCCATGTTTCCCAGCGCAGTCACCGCACTGACAGGAGCCGGGAGAAACCAGAGCCCGGAGCGCGCGGGCCGGGAGCGCGCTCGCTTTGGAGAGCTCGAGAGCGAGAGCGCCCGGGGAGCGCGAGCCGAGCAAGGAAGGAGGGGGAGGCGGCCGAGTGCTCCGCGGCCTGCGAGAGTGAGAGGCCGGGCCCCGAGCGCGCGAGTCCGCTGGGGGATGGGGGGCGGAGTCAGGGCGCGGGACCCCGACTTCGGGTCGCAGGCGAAGAGCTGCGGGTGGGGGACGCGGTGGCTGCCCAGGGAGACCGCGCGGAGGCGTAGGAGCGAGGCGGAAGAGACTCGTGCCGCTCTGCAGAGCGCCAGACCCAGCGCGGCTAGCCGGCAGGAGACTGAGGGGAAAGGAGAGCACAAGCTCCCGAGATTGCGGGGGTGGACTCGGGCCAGGGGCGGAGCTACACCGCGAATCGTGGAACTCGTGGAGAGTGAGGGGAGGAGTGAGCGCTCGGTTGCGAAGTGCTGGGAGCGGGAAGGAGCCGGCCCAGCCCAAACTGGACCGGGGAACGCTCCTGGGCGCGCGAGTAGCGCCGGATTGGCTAGGAGAACGCGGAGCGAGTGCGCGCGAGACACGAACGCAGGTTCCGCCGAGCCCCAGACAGAAGCAATCCCCTGCCGAGCCCGGCTCCTGGTCGTTTGTCAGCGACTCCGGCAGGCTTTTGGGGCTACCGAGCCCGCTTTCCCGAAGGAGAAAGAGAAAGGGCTCCAGGGAGCCTGGAGGTGCCTTAGAAAGCTGCATGAGTGGCACAACCGCCAATTACTGTGACAGCCCGCGGTGAGCGAGGGAGGAGGTATCCTATCGTGCCTCATCTTCCCGCTTGCTTTTTTAGTCGACTCGACCTGCAGGAGGATTTCCCAACTCCAAGGCTGTACCTACAGAAGGATCCTCACTAGCGAAGCTTAGGAGCCTGCGGCAGAGCCCCTTGAGAAAGAACAGGCTTCTGCTCCTCGCACTGTCCCAGGGTTTTGTGGCTTCAGGCTTCTTCGCTAGAGGCTCTGCGTTTAGTTGAAAAACACCAATCTTAGACAATGAGATTAGAGAATGTTTTTCCCACCTGAGCTACAATCACAAAGCTGGAAATAGAACCCCGGTGGTGGCAATTTTCATTTCAGTATTTGTAGGATGTGAAATTACCATGAAAATAGCTTTTGTTGACACTTATCTTCATGTGTCTTTCATGAAGTGTTATTAATCACCTGTGGCTATTTCACATCGGTTTCTTAGTTCTTTCTAGCTCTTTCAACTTCTGAATAAAACATGTACACCCGTGTATGTATAATTTTTCTTCTCAACAATAGTAAAACTGGGAAGCATAAAAAATGAAATATGTCCCCAAAAAGTATAATTATCATTTGTACACAATGAACATCTCAATTTGATGGTTATATGAGTTTTATTATGCCAACTAGAACGTGGGCTAATCTCTAACTGAAGATTCATATTACGTATTTCATTTTAAATAATGGGAGTACATAGGAGATGATGGGTGGAATTGAAGTAGAATAAAATTAACTAGCAAAATTACTTTTGAGTAGGTATTGCTAGTATTTTTGACAGGATTTTAAAATGAAGCCAGATCATGATCCCACTTCCTATAATAATCTATCACCATAGAGCCTGGGAGCTTGTGGATTCTGAACCAGTTTAAATGAGAGGTATATATGGGAAGTATGTTTACTTTATTTCAAACAAAGATAAGCAAATGTTGGTTACTTTACCTTTCTATCTTTATTCCCTCTAAGGGCCAATAGTCTGAAATGATTTTAAAATGTCTTGTATTTTTAGAGAAATTCTAATTCTGCCCACTATAGATTCTGTAACCTTAAATAAATTGGGGCCTTTTTCTACATCCTTTAAATAAATTGGTAGATAAGCACCCTTTCAATTTAGAGTATTCTGTTATTATTCATGGAAAGAAGCTGGCAATTTTGTTTCACAAATAACAGAAAACAAGAGACTATAAAAGCAGTGATGGTGAAATTCATTAAAATTTAATTGGGAAGGGTGAAGATGAATTAAGCCTTTAAAGTATATGGAGGTTTGTTTGTTAAAACTACTAAAATTGTTGAAAAGTAATGTTAGAATAAAATGGACAATTATAACAGATGCTTGTCTTTCAACAATTTTCCTCAAGTGTATTCATCTCTGCTGAATTTAGGAATCTGTAAAAAAAATTTATGCACACAACAAAATTTACACAGGAAAAGTCCAGGGACTTTACTGTCTAATGTGATTTTTTCTTTTACTGCTGGCCCATTCCAGTATTCTTGCCTGGAGAATCCCAGGGACAGCGGAGCCTGGTGGGCTTCCGTCTACGGGGCCGCACAGAGTCCAACACGACTGAAGCGACGTAGCAGTAGCAGCAGCACTGAATGAATATTGGGCATGCACATGCTTCTTAACTCCATGTGACATTTCTTTAGAATTCATCCTGGAATCAAGTTTACAACAAAGAAGGCTTTCTGGAAAGTAGAAATAGAGTAGTATTTCCAAACCTTGATAAATGTCTTAGGAACATACAGGGGCAGGGGGTGGGAGAGGAGAGAAAGTAAAAAAGTTAAAGGTTTGTACCTAAAGAATTAGAAATGCCCAGGGATTTATTCTCTCCATTCCTGATATTTTAATAATGAAAATTAAGAGTTTAAAATGAGAATTAACATAAAAGATGGGTAAATATTTGGCTGTCGTAATGATTTTCATTATAAAAGTTATGAAAGTTTATCAGTAGAAATGAATTACTAAATGAAGAAAAGATGAGTTTTTCTAGTAATGGTGTATTTACATTTAGCCCTCCTAGGACTTTAGTTTTCCTCTGGTTAGTCACACTTTCAATGTAATAAGGCAAAAATTTCCTGGCTTTTCTGGGGTTAGATTCTCCTCATTAGCACTAGATGTAAACAGGAACAAATTTCAGTTCAGTTCAGTTCAGTTGCTCAGTTGTGTCCAACTCTGAGACCCCATGAATCGCAGCACGCCAGGCCTCCCTGTCCATCACCAACTCCCGGAGTTCACCCAGACTCACGTCCATTGAGTCAGTGATGCCATCCAGCCATCTCATCCTCTGTCGTCCCCTTCTCCTCTTGCCCCCAATCCCTCCCAGCTTCAGAGTCTTTTCCAATGAGTCAACTCTTCGCATGAGGTGGCCAAAGTACTGGAGTTTCAGCTTTAGCATCATTCCTTCCAAAGAAATTTAGTAATGGATTATTTAGTACTGGACTGTTTAGTAATGGATTATGGATTAATGGAACAAATTTAGTAATGGATTATTTTTCTGCTAAGTCTTATTCTACTCTTGCCTCTTTCCGGATTGTCTAATAGCCACAACTGAGTGGATTACAAATGGGTGCAAGCAACATTTTGAATATACTTAATTCCACTGCTTTGTACACTTTAAAATGATTAAAACGGTAAATTTTGTTATGTGTTTTTAGCACAATTTTTTAAAAAAGCATGAATGTAAGGTGAAACTCTGGTTCATTTTAACATAGTATTTTCCCCAAAGGAAGTGTGATGGAGTTCAAATGAATTTTTGACTGACTGAATTAGGCAATGTATTAGTTCCTAGGGCTGCCATAACTAAGTACCACAAACCCAGTGCCTTAAAACAACAGAAAGTTGTTCTCGTGTGGTTCTGGAGACCAGAAATATAAAGTCAGGGTGTTGGCCAAGCCATGCTCCCTCTAAAGGCTCTAGAGAATTCTTCCCTTGCCTCTTTCTACTTTGCGGTGGTTACCTACAATCCTTGGCATTTCTTGGCTTATAGTTGGATCAGTCAGTCTTTGCCTTTGTCTTTGCATGGCCTTCTTCCCTATGTGTATTTATTTGCCCTTCTTATAAGGATACCACTCATTGGATTTAGGGCCCATATTAAATCCAGTATGACCTCATTTTAACTAATCACATCTCCAAAAACCCTATTTCCACACAGGTCACATTCCAAGGTTCTGTGCAGATGTGAAATTTGAGGGGACACTGTTTAGTCTAGTACAGGCAGTGGTAAATTAAATTACTGTGTAATCCTAGAAATCAGAAATTCAGCCTATTAGAAAAGAACGTTCCAAAGTTTCTTTCAAAGCTGAGACTTACAAATTAGACACATTTTTAGAGAAAATACAGCTCTATAGAATAAAGAATAAAGGGGAAATTTTTAATATTTGACCTAAATAGCTTAATGCTTTTTCCCCAGAAGTAGTTTTCTAAATTAGGAATTTCCAAAGTCTAATGAAAAATTTATTCAGTCCTATGTGGCACAGTGGTAAAGAATCCACCTGCCAATGCAGAAGACACTGTTTTGATCCATAGGTCAGGAATATCCCCTGGAGTAAGAAATGGCAACCCGCTCCAACAGTCTTGCCTGGAAAATTCCATGGACAGAGGAGCCTGGTAGCCTACAGTCCATGGGGCTGTAAAGAGTTGGATTCGACTGAGCACACACACACTAATGAAACTGACATTTTGATTTCAGTTCTGGTGCCCTGGTTATCTTTTAGTGAAGTGAAGTTGAGAAACCTCAATTTCTCATGGAGTTTGATGACACTTATTTGGGAACAACTAGGAGAGTGTTTTCCAAAGTCTGCCATGTTTATTAAAATAAATTGGAAACCTTCCCTTCCTTGGGCTTCATAGTATATTTCTGCTGCCCAGATGAATAATTTTGTGCCACAGTCCTTTGTACTTTTCCCCCACCTTATTCTCTTCCTCTGAGGTCCCTAACTGGGAAATCAAACGTAGGAGAATGTTTTTGCTTGCAAGTGACTGACTATAGTTTAAGCTAAAAAACATTGGCTCATGTGCTTAGCAAGTTCAGACATGCATTGGTTCTGTAGGTTATAATCTAGATCAGCAGTTATTGACAATATCAGGGGACACCTGGAGATTCCAAGACCTTTTCAGAGGGTCTACAAAGTCAAAAGTATTTTCATACTAGTAGTAAGCCATTATGTGTCTTTCCCCTCTTTCTTTCTCACTAGATGCAGTAGAATTTTCCAGAGGTTACATGATGTGTAGTGACATCATCACTCTGATAGATAATGAACTATGTCTGTATATTCATATATGTTAAAATTTTAATATAGTAAATATCAGTAGGTATAACCTACTTAAACAGAAGCTCTTTGGAGTCCTCAATAATTTTTAAGAGTGTAAAGGGGTCCTGAGGTCAAAGTCTTAGAAACCACAGGTTTAGGTCATGGTTCTATCCCCAAACACTAAGGCAAAGGGAATAGCATTTTCTGATTAGTTAGGCCTCAGTGATGTACTCACCCAGAGGGTCAGCATCAGTTGAACCACTACCGGAAGGACTAAGATCAAGGGAGGATGGCTCTGGAAACCATACGTTGGGTTAGTGCCTTGATAGGTTAGTTAGTCAGAAAGCACTTAAACTAAGATATCAGCTGAGAATTAAAATTATTTCTGGTAAAAAACTTGAAAAGTTCTGTACTTCCATTTAAGTATCTGAATTAGCAGAACTGTTAAGAAAGTAAATGCATAACCACACACTCACAAAACCTCTTATTGTTCTCTATCATTACTATAGATTTTAATCTTTAATGAGGACTCTAATTTATACCTTTGATACAACCCACAATTTTTCATGTTAATATTCAGAAGATAGAGAAGCTCTTCCCTGTGTGTCCTGCCAATTTACAACTGTACAAAGTCACTACTTATTTACATGGCTGCTTACCTGATAAAAGGAGGAAACCAGAAACACGTTATTTCTAAAGAAAGCACTGGTTTTTCTGCCTCAATTCAAAGAAAGTGTAGATGAAAGGGAAGGAGGACAGTATTTGCTAGAAAAGGAAGGAATTATTAGATAAGGGAACGGAGAATGGGATTTGTTAAATGGAAAAGTAACATTAAGTGTCCAGAAACTATTTGATTTCATAGAAGGGCTCTATCTACAAGGCTTTCAGTTTTTAGGATCTGGTATACACAAGTACACATTTCGCATGCTAGCAAGGTAATGCTCAAAATCCTTTAAGAGAGGCTTCAGTAGTACATGAACCAAGAAATCCCAGATGTACAAGGTGGATTTAGAAAAAGCTGAGGAACCAGAGATCAAACTGCCAACATCCCTTGGATCATCGAGAAAGCAAGGGAATCCCAGAAAAATATCTACTTCAGTTTCATTGACTATGCTAAAGACTTTGACTGTGTGGATCACAACAAACTATGGAAAATTCTTAAATAGATAGGAATACCAAACCACCTTATCTCCTGAGAAACCTGAAGGCAGGTCAAGAAGCAACAGTTACAACTGGACATGTAAGAACGGACTGGTTCAAAATTGGGAAGGGAGTATGTCAAGGCTGTATATTGTCACCTTGCTTACTTAACTTTTATGCAGAGTACATCATGCAAAATGCCAGGCTGGATGAAGCACAAGCTGGAATCAAGATTACCAGGGAAAATATCAACAACCTCAGATATGCAGATGATACCACTGTAATGGCAGAAAGTGAAGAGGAATTAACCTCTCAATGAAGATGAAAGAGGAGAGTGAAAAAGCTGGCTTAAAACTCAGCATTCCAAAAAGTGAATCATGGCAAATAGGTGGGAAAAAAGTGGAAACACTGACAGATTTTCTCTTCTTGGGCTTCAAAATCACTGTGGATGATGACTGCAGCCATGAAATTAAAAGACACTTGCTCCCTGAAAGAAAAGTTGTAACAAACCTAGACAGCATATTAAAAAGCAGACACAACTTTGCCAACAAAGATCTGTAGAGTCAAAGCTATGGTTTTTCCAGTAGTCATGTATGGATGTGAGAGTTGGACCATAAAGAAGGCTGAATGCCGAAGAATTGATGCTTTCAAACTGTGGTGCTGGAGAAGACTCTTGAGAGTCCCTTGGGAAGCAAGGAGATCAAACCAATCAATCCTAAAGGAAATCAGTCCTGAATTTTCATTAGAAGGACTAGTGCTGAAGCTGAAGCTCCAATTCTTTGGTCACCTGATGTGAAGAGTCGACTCATTGGAAAAGACCCTGATGCTGGAAAAGATTGAGGGCAGGAAGAGAAGGAGGTGATGGAGAATAAGATGGTTGGATGGCATCACTCATTCAGTGGACATGAGTTTGAGCAAACTCAAAGACAGTTTGCTGTCCATGAAGGACAGGGAAGATTGGCATGCTGCAGTCCATGGGGTAGCAAAGAGTCAGACATGACTTAGTGACTGAACAACAATAATACATAAGTAAAGAAAAAGTAGTCCCAAAGTAACCACCAACATGGATTGAGTTTAAGTGAGCTTTAAAAAGAAAATCAAATTTATCATGAATTTCTTAAATTATTATTAATTGTTTCAATGTAATCAGAGCCCACCTGCCCTAGGAAAATAGTTTTGTCTCTATAAAGCAACAAAAAATAATTTTGTTAACCTAAGAAGCCTCATTTTCTCCCAAGCTGAGTAATAATTGGAGGAAATATGGTTGATAGGAATGTTTATACAGTATTTTAGCTTAAAATGAACCTTAAGTAGAATTTGAAATGTTAGCAAGCATAAATGAATTGGTGAAGGAAGCAGAAATGATGGATTTTTCAGTTGTCCTGAAAAATCTCATTTTACCATGTAATAATTACATTTCATATTTATCTGCCTGTGTATCTCCTGCTGTGGGACTGATTGGGTGCAGAGCAAGTATCACTTTGCAACACAGAATCTTGTTTTCTTCCCATTTCCTAATATTTGATGACTAAATACAGAACACATGAAGCAGTAGGGACTTGGAATTGCTAGCAATGCAGGCTCCTCCCAAGGTACCAGTGGGGCTGTTAGAAATTTGCCTTGGCTTGTGACAGCTTGCAGAAGCCTCTGTCTATAAAAGGAGATGCCACCCACGTGGCCAGAGTTCACACAAACAATGCTAAAACTGAATTTTTCTGCCTGGATCTAATAGTGTATGGTGAAATGTTGCATACCGTCACTTACCCTCTTTGGTGACTCCACTTTTGGACTAAAGATGAAAATTGCAGACTGTTGTTGATCTTATTTCATTTAGAAAAGAAGTGTGACAAACATTACTAATCACTTTGTGGTCATTGCAAAAAGGCAACTTTTGAGGGTGAAATGTTAGCAAATATTCTTTGAATAGCTAGATTGTCAAGGTAGAACAAATGAGATAAGCCACAAAAATAGTACTACCCAAGATTATGGTTATTAAACATTTTGCTGATGGGGATAGAGTTTTCCTCAGTTGAACTTAAAATGGAAACATATCTCCTAAGTACAGTCAAGAGTATCAAGGGTTTTATTCTCTGAGAAGCATAACTGGAATATTATGAATACAAATAAAAGTGTTAATGTTTCAGTGCCATCAATATTTTCTGATTACTAATTCAGTTTCCCTAAACAATTTGATTCGGAGATGGGAACGCCCTAAATACAGGCATATTTCAACCATATTGGGAGGTATAGCCCTCTTTGTGATTTAAACTAGTGAAAGTTTCTCAGTTTTGTCAGACCCTTTGTGACCCCATGGACTGTAGCCCACTATAGTACTCCAGGCTCTTCTGTCCATGGAATTCTCCAGGCAAGAATACTGGAGTGGGTAGCCATTCCCTTCTCCAGTGGATCTTCCCAACTCAGGGATCAAACCTGGGTCTCCTGCATTGCAAGCAGATTCTTTATCATCTGAGCCACCATGAATGTCCAATATTGGATTCATCAATGTTTTTCTTGGGATGTTGGGTATCTTGAATGAGTCTTTGATCTGTTGGGTAAGTTGACCAAATAAATTTGCACCCACAAAGCTGAGATCCATATTTTGAACTTATCAAAATGCAAATACCCAGGCATAGCCAGCTAATCTAATTGATAACACTGCATTGCCATACAAGTGAAAGTCAAAATCCAATGTGAAGTCTTGAAGACAGTAGAAAAAAAGGCTATAACATTTCAGTTCTGAGTTTTGAAGAAACTGAAAGATTTGAAGCATTTGAGGTGAAAGCGATAAGCCTAATAATAATGAACATACAATTTCAATAGTTTAGAGATAGCAAATGGTTCATTTGTTAAGAAGTTATACATCTCTGTTAGCAAGTGAATTGTTTATTTCATGCTTTGGTTAACAGGAAAAAAAAGGTGGGTGGTGGGGAAAGGTCATATACTCATCCAAACTCATTTCACGGTAAAAACAAACAGACAAAAACATGATTTTAAAACATTTGAATTGTGTTCTTTTAATTCAACTTTTAAAATGGGAATCTAAGACCTTGAGATTAAATGACTTATCAAAGGTACTCAGTGGTTCAGTCAGATTTTATATTCCTGATTTTTGTTCTTATTGCTCTGTGTAACCCAATTGGCTTGGAAAATCTTTCAGGACTGCTAAAGTACAGAGGGTCCAAATGAGAAGAGAGGTGGCTTTCTTGAAACGGAATGTAGATTATATACTCAGCTAACTCAGTTGACAGAAAAAGTGAAAGTGAAAGTCGCTCAGTCGTGTCCAACCATTTGCAACCCCATGGACTCTATAGACCCCATGGACTGTAAAGGTAATTTACTAGCTGAGCCATGAGGAGTACTGGAGTGGGTAGCCTATCCCTTTCTCCAGAGGATCTTCCAGACCCAGGAGTTGACTCGGGGTTTCCTGCATTGCAAGAGGATTCTTCACCAATTGAGCTATCTGGGCTTCCTTTGTGGCTCAGCTGGTAAAGAATCCACCTGCAATGCAGGAGACCTAGGTTTGATCCCTGGGTTGGGAAGATCCCCTGGAGAAGGGAAAAGCAACCCACTCAATTATTCTGGCCTGGAGAATTCCATGGACTATATAGTCCGTGGGGTTGCAAAGAGTCGGACAGAACTGAGCGAATTTCACTTTCAGTTGATAGAATGAAGAGCCTTTTATTTTTGTGGTCAAGACAGGAAAGATATGAGTTAAGTTGGAATGTGAATTGGCAGTAATAATACCAGGCTCTGGTAATTAGCTTAACTGTTAATAGCCTCAATTAACTGTGGGCCTTGGACACTCTATCAATATATCTGAACTTCAGTATCTTCTGAAAAGTGATGGAGATTTATATTTCTTTTATTCGTTGTGAATATGCAGTCCATATTTGCATAGCACTGCAGTTCCTATGCAGTCCATGGAATTCTCCAGGCCAGAATACTGTAGTGGGTAGCCTTTCTCTTCTCTGGGGAATCTTCCCAACCCAGGTCTCCTGCATTGCAGGTGGATTCTTTACCAGCTGAGCCACAGGGAAGACCAAGAATACCGGAGTGAGTAGCCTATCCCTTCTCCAGCAGATCTTTCTGACCCAGGAATGGAACCAGGGTCTCCTGCGTTGCAGGTGGATTCTTTACCAACCGAGTTATCAGGGAAGCCCATACTTATTTTAGGTTCCATCTAATGCCCAAATTCTATGATTTTGTGAAAAGTTTTCCAGTCTGAAAACACATTTTTTAAAAAATCCACCTTTTGAAGCGACCTTTAAAAATTTAAATTGACCTTGGGAGAGGGAAGATTTTTAGTTGGTTGGCTTACTTTACTCATTATACCTTATGAGGATTCCTACAGGTCATGAAGTGTTTTGTAACAAGTCAACTTTCTTCGTACTGACATGAGAAAAGAAATGAATGACAATTTAATTAAAGAAAAGATCTGAAGATCTCAGGGACTACAGTATGATCCACTGGTATTATACTGACACACAGAGTGTCAAGAGATCTGGGACTTTACAATTAGCTTTCTGTGGTCTTTTACAATATCTGAGGCTCTATCAAATCCCAGGTACTGTTATGTGATCAAAATGAAAAGATGAAGAAGACATAGTCCAGGGCCTCAAAGAGCTCACAATTTAGTTAGGGAAATCAATGGCTAGGTAAACAAATAATTGCAACATAGTTTGGTAAGTGCTATTATAGAGGTAAGACAGCCTGAACCATAATTCTCAAACCTGACTGCACCTCAGAATTTCCTAGGGAGCTTTTAAAAAATGCAGGTGCTTTTTTGCCCTCCCTCTCAGAGATCATAATTTAAGTGACCTGGAGAGGGGCTTGGTGAATTGGTGGTTTTAAAAGCTCCCAAGGATCTTCTGAAATACAACTAGGACTGAGAATTACTAGGATAGAACAAGGGTACCAAAGTTGACCCTTAGGAACAGTAGGCAATGGTCAAGCAGACAAGAAGAGAAGACTCTTTCAGGCAGAGGAACAACTTTGTGCAGAGGCATAGAGATAATAGAACTCATGGAGCAGCAGGGGAACTGCAACCTGTTCTGTATTGCTCAGTGTAGATGTATCAGGGCAGAGGGTTACAGTAGAAGACGAGGCTGGGGATGTAGGTAGAAGGTAGATCATTGTGTGGTTTGTGAGGGAGTTTTGAACTTTACACTAATGTCAAGGGGAAATCCGGAGAAGGCAATGGCACCCCACTCCAGTACTCTTGCCTGGAAAATCCCATGGATGGAGGAGCCTGGTGGGCTGCAGTCCATGGGGTCGCTAAGAGTCAGACACGACTGAGTGACTTCACTTTCACTTTTCTCTCTCATGCTTTGGAGAAGGAAATGGCAACCCACTCCAGTGTTCTTGCCTGGAGAATCCCAGGGACAGGGGAGCCTCGTGGGCTGCCGTCTATGGGGTTGCACAGAGTCGGACACAACTGAAGTGACTTAGCAGCAGCAGCAGCAGCAGCAAGGGGAAATCAGTAGGAAAGTGACATGATCTCATGTTTCTTTTAGAAAAGATAGTTTTGGTGGTGCCGTGGAAGGTTAATTAGAAGGGTTGGAAACCAAGCAAGGAAACCAATTAAGAGGCTCTGGTAATCCAGGCAGGAAAAAGAACCTGAACAAAAACAGTGGTACCAGGAAGGTAGAAGGTATTCAAGGACTAGGTTGCTAGGAAGCAGTATCAACAGGGCAAATGGATGTAATGGGTGAGAGAGTAAGAGGAGTCTATGGAATATTATTTCTTCAGTTTGTAACTACTTTCGCTCATTTGTCAGTGGAGGATCTGCCCAAAATTAAACACTTCAGAGGCGGAGTTGTCCCTGTTTAGTTACTAAATCTTGTCCGATTCTTTTGTGCCCACCAGGCTCCTCTGTCCATGGGATTTCTCAGGCAAGAATACTGGACTGGGCTTTATTTCCTTCTCCAGAGGATCTTGCCGACCCAGGAATCAAACCTGTGTCTTCTGCATTGGCAAGCAGATTCTTTGCCCCTGAGGCGCCAGAGGAAGCCCTGAGAGGTGGAGAGCAGCAGCTTTTTATGGACTTGTTAACAACATACAATGTGGTTTGAATCTAGTCATTTCAAAAATCAAAAGCTATCAAAATAATCAGAGGCTGCTTATTCTAAATGACTAAATTTCTGACATGCATAAGGCCAAGCACCTAACTAGCATTTCCACCCATTTCGGAGGAGAAAGAGAGTGAAAACAGCACTAAAACAAAGGTTGGAAAGATTTTAATTAACACAAATGGCTGTGCCTAGTCTTTAAATCTATCCAAAGCAAATGGAGTGAAAGCCTTCTAATCCTTCAGCACTTCATCTGGCCTTGACCTCAGAAAAAAGAGCCTCCCTCTTGCATCATCAAACTGACTTCCTTTAGCTCTTTGTTGTTCTGTGGAGGTCTTTGATCCCAGAATTCTCTAAGACAGGAAAAAACAGAAGAAAAAAAAAGACAGCTAAAACCCCAAGTTTCCTGGCACTCACTTTGCAAATCCCATGCAAATATTAAATTAAAATGTACATTAACAAATGCATTCCAAAATTCTATACCTACTGTCTATTCAAGCCTTTAAAATGACTCGAAAACCAAAGTAATTCTCACCTCATTAGATTCATTTTTGCAGGTAGTTGCTCTACTCATAGTTGTAGTGTCCAAGGTACCTAATGGGGAAAATTAGGAAAATGAGAGCTTTCTTTGAGTAAAAAAACCCTAGTTTTATTTTTAGTTGCAAGTCTGTTAGCATTCAGCCCAGTATCATATCATTGTAGGACTGACTCTGGTATTAACGTTGATACGGATTTTTTAATTGATGTTTTAGAAAATAACTTCATCAAGCAATATTTTTAAAGTAGAAGTGGCAAATCTTTTTTTTTTTCTCTTGAAAGCTCACGTTCCACAGGAAAAAAAATCATTTGAGGATTACATCAAATAAAAACAATTTTATTTTGAGAGCCTAAAAAGGATACTTCCAATACAACTTTTTTTTTTTTAACTTTTTATTTTGTATTGGGGTATAGTCGATTAACAATGCTGTGGTAATTTCAGGCGAACAGTGAAGGGACTCACTCTTACATATACATGTATCCATCTCCTCCAAACCCCCCTTTAAATAAAGAAATGAGATGATAACTCACATACATATCTGTGTACCCTCTGATAACCCAGATACATATTCCTCAAAAATGGCCAACGGTGGACAGCAGAGAACAAACAAAAGATAAAGGTGGGGGTGGGGATGAGAAAGAGGAGGCAGAAAAAAAGACAGGCCCAGATGGAAAGAAACGGACACAGGAGACAATGAAAAGGGGGAAAAGGGAGAATTTCGGGGTGCTAAACAGGCTCAGTGGTGAGTCTGTCCTAGGTGAGGGTTGCCAGACTAAAATACAGGATACCCAGTTAAATGTAAATTTCGATAAACACCAAATAATTTTTAGTATAAGTATGTCCCATGCAACACTCAGAACATATTTAAATTAAAAGGTATTGTTTATCTGCAGTTTACACTTAACTGGGCATCTTCTTTCTATTAGCTAAATATGACAACCCTATTCTAGACAACCTGTTGTTCTCCTGAGTGTGTGATGCAAAAAAAGTTTACAATCTATTGTCATTCATTGAAGAAATAATAATATTAATAAAGGTACAGCTTACATTTTTTTCAACCTTCAAAATTTATGTTTAGGAAAGATGACTTCTATTCTCCCCTGGACTTCTATGGGGTTTTATAAGAAGTGAAAGAATGACCTAGTTTAGAAATTAACTTCATGACCTACTAATACCATGAACCTAACGCTGACATTGAAAAGGCTCAAGTTGCAGCAAAGCTTTAAAAAACCTGTATTTGAGAGCAATGCTATTTATCAAGGACCCAGGTTTGAGCTAGCTGTGGGTTTCCGCCTCTGCCTTTTAGAATTTTAGCTTAACACTACTATTTTCCTTTCAGCAGCACCTCCGGGAGTGTATTTTGGCCATCAGGAAGAGTAATGCTAAAGTGAAGTAAAGGTTAAAGCTGGGGAGAAAGACTTGCTTTCAGAACAGAGGGAGTTATAGAATAAATAAAGTCTCAAGAGTATTCATTTCCCACCGCACTGGGCTTTCATCTGAATTTATAAGTGGAGCAAAATATTCACATGCAAACTTCTTTCTTAAAATACCTCAAGGAAATGTGAAAAGTTGGGGAGGGAGCTAGGGGACGGGGTAGGGGAGGAGAGAAAAGCAAGGGTGTCAGAATCAAGTGGTTTATCGCCAGTTCTGTTAAACCTCTTTTTTGATCACCAGCAGGTGTGATGGGAAACTCAGCTGAATTTAAAGATGGCTACATGCCTGAGCTCTCTTAAGATGGGTGACTGCCAAAGGCCAAGAACTGCTCTCTTGACTCTACAGAAACCCGGGCAGGGCTGCCGTATACTCTGGGTCAAACTGTCTTTTTACAACTGGTCTGGAAGTAAAACCCTTCAAATGTGACTCGTCTCTGGTGAGACCAAAAGGTAAAACTTCACCCAGGCTATAAAATGCTTTTCTCTTCTGTAAGACTAGGAGATGCAGTATGCTAAGCAGATGAGACTGACAACGCTAATGCTGCAACCTGGGCCTCAAGGGAATTTGCAAAGAGGGGTTGCTTGAAGTGTAACAAAGTCAGTATTAACAGAGGATTGTATTTTGCCAACCAAGTCGATCACACCACTGTGACGCAGCCAACCAGCACACAGGACAGTTGATGTGGGAGGAGGAATTCTTGGCCAGGAGCAGTGGGGGAAAATAAAACCCTCCCTCTGCTTGGAAATGCTTGTAACAGAAGGGCCTGTACCCTGATTTGCTGGAAGGTGTGTCCAAAATTACATTCCATCCATTCTTTACCACAGGTTTGTGACATTCAGTTCTTTTGAAACTAGAGGAAAAGGAACATTATCCAGGAACACTTTTAAGTACTTCAAGAAAAGCACCACCTTGTGCAATTGCCTGACTTGTTAAATTCCTTGTCCTAATCACCTGATTTATCTGTGATAGAAAATAAAAACAGAATTAGACAGCGATTGTGGAGGAAGTGGACAGTGGACGTTTTTGGAATGGAGGCCCCTGTAGTTTACAGAGTGAAATGATAGTTACGGATGTTGCAGCAGAATACTGAATTTAATATGGTATAATCAAGGCTGCCAGTAATACACCCCAGTGTCATGAAGCATGGTGGGAAACACTAACAGATTTTTAAATGTTTTCATTTGATATTTAGGGGTAGTACATTTTATCTAAGGGCCATAGAAGACCAATGGCTCCCTAAAGTTTCCTGAATTACCACCGTTTATGGGCTAGAGGCCTGGATGTGATTGGTGCCACCTACTGGGATAATTGTAGAATTACAAATCTGTCAACCTCTTGAAACTAGCATTTCTGTTGTTACTGAAAAAAGGAATGTTATGGGTATGATTCTTTATTGGGAGGATTATATATCAAACAGGTGATTGGCCTGGATCCAAATCACAGATTTTAGAGCTGGAAGAGTCATAAGAAATTATATACTGGAACACTGTCAATTACAGAATATTTTAGGAGGTGAGCTTTGGATATGGAGTCAGAAACCTGGCTTCTCTGAACCAGCTTCTTGTTCTATAATGCCTACCTCAAAGAGTCATCGTCAGGATTACACAAACTATATGTTTTCAACTTGCTCTATACTGTGTTATGGTTGTTTTAGATAAAGAAAAACACTGAAACAAAATGACTGGTCCAGGTCATATCACTGGTGAGCCTAAGAGTAAGGCCTGTAAGTCATGTATCTGAATTCAAATCCAGTGCTTTTACCCATTAAATTACTATTTCCCAAAATCTGATGATGAGATGATTTTATGAGGCAACTGCAATAAATTTAGGAGGTGCTGGAACACAGCATTAAATATTATAAATCATAGTGAGATAACTACCCCCTTTACGATTCTTTCAAAGTTGAAACCCTGTTGGCATCAAGAAGAAAAGTTTCAGTCTGGTGGTTTTCTTTAAAACTGTTTTCATCTTGCTAAAGCTAAAGCTCCAGTACTTTGGCCACCTGATGCGAAGAGTTGACTCATTGGAAAAGACTCTGGTGCTGGGAGGGATTGGGGGCAGGAAGAGAAGGGGACAACAGAGGATGAGATGGCTGGATGGCATCACTGACTCGATGGAAGTGAGTGTGAGTGAACTCCCGGAGTTGATGATGGACAGAGAGGCCTGGTGTGCTGTGATTCATGGAGGTCGAAAAGAGTTGGACGCGACTGAGCGACTGAACTGAACTGAATCTCACTTCCTGCTGCTGCTGCTGCTGCAGCTGCTAAGTCGCTTCAGTTGTGTCCGACTCTGTGCGACCCCATAGACTGCAGCCCACCAGGGTCCCCCGTCCCTAGGATTCTCCAGGCAAGAACACTGGAGTGGGTTGCCATTTCCTTCTCCAATGCATGAAAGTGAAAAGTGAAAGTGAAGTCGCTTAGTCGTGTGCGACTCAGCCATCACATGGACTGCAGCCTACCAGGCTCCACTGTCCATGGGATTTTCCAGGCGAGAGTACTGGAGTGGGGTGCCATTGCCTTTTCCAATCTCACTTCCTAATAAAGATAAAAGAGGCCTTAGGCTTCGGTATCTTGTTAGAATACTAAAATTTTATTTTCTGTATACTTATGATGTTTGGGCTTCCCTGGTGACTCAGACGGTAAGGCGTCTGCCTGCAGTGCAGGAGACCCGGGTTCCATCCCTGGGTTGGGAAGATCCCCTGCAGAAGGAAATGGCACCCCACTCCAGTACTCTTGCCTGCAAAATTCCACGGACTGAGGAGCCTAGTAGGCTACAGTCCATGGGGTCGCAAAGAGTCGGACACGACTGAGCAACTTCACTTTCACTTATGATGTTTACTTTTTATTATAGAAAACTATAGGTTTTTTTTCATGTAAAACAGCAATACAATTTTATTTTCAAGGAAGGTATTTAAGAAGTTGAAGTGAATGTAAACAGAAAAATACTGAATAAACAATAAAAATACTGAATAAACAATAAAAAATAGTTCAAGTGACAGAAGTTGGGAAACACTGAGCACCCACCAAACCACCTCCCTATCATATCACTGTTGGTAATCATGGTGATGGTGGCTTAGTTCCTAAGTTGTGTCTGACTTTTGTGACCCCATGGATTCTAATCTGCCAGGCTCCTCTTACCATGGGCTTTCCCAGGTAAGAATACCTGAGTGGGCTGCCATTTCCCTCTCCAGGTTGGTAATCATATCTTAATATAATTACTTTAAAAATCCCTCATTGAAGAAAATTAGTATTTCTTTTGTTTTCTTTTCATTAATTAAACACTAGGCTATAAATAGATCAATATAACCAAAATTTAGGACTTAGATTTCAGATCCACTTGGTCTCAAACAAACTCAAAGCTTTTCTATGCATGTGTTTTAGAAAATAAAACTGGCCTGCAATCAGTATCCCATGCATGTGCAATCCATAAATCAATAACACACAAGAAATGGGTAACACATTTACACATACCTGGGGCTACATGCACTTGTGGTAATTGAACAGTTTAGGGCCCTATCACTTAGTACTCCAGAAGCTTAAGAGGAGAGAAGAGAAAAGGAGATGTTGATCTCTGGGCTGTTCTAGTTCAGAGTTCAAAGATTCAGGGTTCTGAATTCAAGGGGGGAAAAAAATCTTCTGAGGTGATCATGTTGAATGGAACCCTTCACTATTTATTGACTATTGACTTGATTTGAATCCAGAATGAAAGGATTTTTGGCTCCTTACTCTATGGATCACTTGAGATGACTTTCAGCTAATTTTAAATGAAATAAGACATGGATCTCTCACCCTCATCACCCTCCCCCTCCTCTATCTTTTTAATTCACATTTTAATGACTTTATACTGCTTCTGGTTGTATTCCAGATTCTTATTGGAGAGGAAAACCTCAAGCTTTCTGCTTTCCAATTCTTATCAAAACAAAAGTTAAAAGAAAAATATGGATGGAACACGGGCTGAAAGACAGGTAGATTCCTCCAGTCTCTAGATTTTCTAACTTTTAAATATGGATCAGTTCAGTTCAACAGAGTGCTATGGGCATGGACCAAATCCTCGTGAACTGACCCATCACTTACAAAAAAATTCAAATCAACAATCTCTTATCACACTGTGCCAAGGAGTAGATAAGAACCAGTCTTAGAAATTGAGATTCTGAATTTACCTTAGAAATATTGTTGAGGATGTTCGTTAACGTGACACATATTAGAGTGTCCTCTCCCCATGATGAGGATTGGAGGAGAAGTTTCTCTCATTTCAGTAAAAGTAAAAGCTGTATTTTTTCTGAGGGGTTGGTTTATTTTTATTTTATGGACACCATAAATCCATGTTTCCTTTTCTGGGAAATTCAGAATCAAGTTTGAAGCCTACCTGTACCAACTGTGTATTTCATTACACATTTTCATGTATTTACCTGGCTTCAACTTATTTTTAGTTTGCCTTGATTTAGTCATTTATTTAATCTTTGTGCTATAAATGATTTTATAACCTATTCAAGTCATTAGGGAATAAGATTGAGAAGAAATTAGAGACATACACATTAATATTGTTAAAACATTGGCATCCCTTAGCCATGATTTTTTTATTGCATGTCTCTTTTTAAAAAATTACACAGATTCATAGATCCATGAAAATTTAAGCATCCTTTCTTCCTGCCCCTCAGAGACCATTCCTTCATTTTTTTGGAAAGATTTTTTTTTTAATGTGGACCATTTTAAAAGTCTTTATTGAATTTGTTACAATACTGCTTCTGTTTTATGTTTTGGGATTTTGGTCGCAAGGACCAAAATCCTTGTGGCCAAATCCTTGGCTTCCCCACCAAGGATTGAATCTGCACAGCCTGCATCAGGACAGTGAAGTCTAAACCTGTAGGCTTTCTGGGAAGTCCCACTTCTTCATTTTCTTATAGTAAGCTATATGATTTCGTCTAACAATGTCATAAATCCTTTGGGGTGGGGAAATGCTGAAACTCCCAGAGGAATATCTGCATTGGTGAAACTCACAACCATTGTCCGATGTCTCTTTGGTCTTCCATTCTGAAGTAGCAGAGTCTATTCCAATAAGGTTTGTGAGATTAAACTACTCTAATTCCTAGGAAAGGAGAGGCGGGGAGGAGAAAACTAATATTTTTTCAGGTGTCAATTCTGTATCTTCTACATATGCTAAGTACACAATGTATGACTTAGTCTTTACAAAGGAAAATTTTATTTCCTCCAGCAGAATCTTTATGTTGATATAAGAGCTTCAGTGTAATAATAATGATGATGATAGTAATAATCTTTATTAAAACACTGCTGACTGACTTACTGTGTGCCCGGCATTGTGCTATCACTTTATAAGTAATGGACTCTCCAGTGGAAAACAAAACAAACCTCACATTATGCACCTATGATACTGTACTTACCTTGGGATCTGGGAAGATTCAAAAATTCTTGCTTTGGCTCAAAATTCTGCTGTATGTACAGAGATAACTTCAGATCATTGGCCTTCTGGTAGTTCTTCAAGGCTTCGATTCTCAGCTCAATCACTTTGCCATTAAAGTCATTCTACAAGAGAACATTTTTTCAAGAATACTCATATAGAGTTGTTCTCTAAATCCACTACTACCTGAATCCTTTTTACTCATAAGTCTTAAAATGATCCTATCACGCTCAGTCTGTAAACATGGGGAGAAAGTATTTGTGATTCTTTTCCCATTTCAAATGGAACAAAATCAAGACCGTAGGGGAAAAGTGCTATACCCAAGGTGGAGCTGGAGATAGATCTCTCCAACCATCTTCCCACAAAACATTTCTTTTAGCATGACAGCTGGTAATCCAGATGAGTGGATCAGGTTTAACATTAAGTAACTAAAAGCTTCTATATTGCATAGATGGAACTGTACCCCATGTCCAGCCTTGGAAGACTTTGTACCTGAATGATGTTGGCTTGTTCCTGATACCTGACCCATTCCATTTTCCTCTGTTTCTTTTCCTGGTGGGAGAAAGAGCCTCTGGTGACAAAGTAAATTGAGATCAGAAATCAGTTCTCTCAGTATGCTGCAAAGACTTTATAGCAAAATTATGGTGTCGTAGATTCACTAATATATTGGTTTCAACTGCATTAGTCCTCTTAATTGGCCCCACCTGTAAAACCTACTCTCTGAAAGCTGAAAGCTAAATGAATAGGATCCTTTTATATCAATGAATGGTCGCGAGAAGCATGATATCTCTAAATACACATTCCAAAACAAATTAACAAGTATTTTGACATCACATAGCTATTTCAAATTTGTCATTATTGGCATAGCTTTTCCTACTTTGCCCTAGCTATTATAATTTACAAGAAACTTGCAATGCCACTCTGACTCAAATGTAGCATCCCAAAGGAACCAGATCTCCCATAAAATTTTGTATCTGTTCAGGAGCACACCATAGTTTAGGCAGACTATTGCTACATTAAAGATTTCTAATCTCTCAGCTCTAAAAGTCACTACTTCCAGAAAGATCATACTACCTTCCTTATTTCCTTCCCTTTCTCTGCACACAATATCTCCAGTTCATTCTTGGTCTTCCTAGACGATGAGGGGGTTTTGGGAGCCTGGGAGGAAAAAAGAGAGCTAAAGGACTAGGAGGTCCCAGGAAAGAAATATAATGTCTCAGCCAACAGTAAATCCAATATACCCTTAAGGCCCAGCTCCTACCTGTCTATCTACCCAAATTAGCCTGGATTGTCAACAGGCTGTTTCCATCTGTGTAGCATCAACAACTCTGAAATTCTAAGTACTATGCTGTCCACTTGCCTTTCCATCCTGTAAGTCTGTTTTGTTCTTTATTTGCAGTACTTTTTCTTCATCACTGAATTCTTCCGTGTTGAATGTCTGTAGAGAGGCATTTTGGCAAACATTTAAATTAGTGGGACTTTGGGAGGGAAGTGGAAAGCCAGTATGGGTCAACTGGAAAGCCAGCAAAACTGGTTTATTACTGCCACTTAGCAACCTCTCAGGGTCTGACATGAAAAGTGTACTACCAAAGGAGGTTCAGAATGAAGTGAGCCTTTCTATCTGGTCTCTTGAGTGTACTTTATAATAATAAAAACTATTAACTGAACCTTTATCATATGCCAATCACTATAGTAAGCTAATTACTCCCTTACTTATTTATACTATCGCATTACAAACATTCTCATTTAATCCTAACATGGCTGTTTTTATCTCTGATCTACTTTATAGATCAGAAAACCAAGACTTAGGGAGGTTAAGACATTTGTTTAGGGTCACTCGAGTAGGGAAGTACGAAGCTGGAACTCGAACCAGATCTCTTGGACTCCTTAAATCTGTGTTCTTAACCATTAGGCAGATGATCTTGTCTCCCCATTTCTCACTGCCTAAAAATATCAGTAGGGTAAGCTTGGGTATATGGACATCCCTTACACAACGTCTTTCGGGAGCTCTGGAGAAACTGGATTTTGACAGAGGAAGAGTGCTGGCATATTTCTTGTCACTAGGATTCAAGAACTCAGGAACTAAAATCTCTCATAATTCATAGAACTGATGTGTAGCTCCCACTAAGCACTAAGAGCAGATCTCAGTACAAGATACAGGCCTTGATAGTATTCCAGTTATTTGTGGAGAGGTGAGATGGGAAAAGCTGTCAGAGACACACTCACACCTGTGTATAGCACAAGACAATCTGCTATTCCGTCTCATAATATGTGAAAAAGCTCTTGAATCCCAAAGGCTAAGTGCATGAAGGGATTTCTATCCCTGCTTGGTTTCCCATCAAAAGGCCATAACATTTTTATATTAAACCATGCCTTGATTGTTGCAAAGTTGTAGGGGAACTAGAACTAGGTATTTATTCATTCAACTTCCATATGTTGATCATCTACTACGTGCCAAGCATTGTGCTACAATGCTAGGGATTCCAAGAAGAACAAAGCAATCAAGATAGTGGAGAAGCATGTATTTCCGAGCAGGCAGGGAGACAAGCAAATAAAATAATAATAACACAAAAAAATAATAATGGACTTATAAAAAGTGCTATGGAAGACATGAACAGAATTGTATAATAGAAAGTAAGGGGTGGGGTGATGCCCTTTTTCAGATGGAGTAAATAAGGAGGGCTTCCCTGAGGAGGTAACGTTTAAGCAGAGACCTGGAGGATGAGAATGAAGCAGCTGTAAGAAAACAGCATTACAGTCCAGGGATAAAGCAAAGGCAAAAGTTTTGAGCAAGGAAAGGTCTTGACATGTGGAGGCCAGTGTGGGAGGGGGGCACTTCTCTCAGAGGAGACTAGAAAGATGGCAGGAGGCAGCCTATGCCATAATAAGGAATAACTGTAAACGGTTTTCATAAGAAGAGCGACATGATGTAATAGTTTTAAAAATAAAGGTTAAAGAATGAATTGGAATAAGGCATGTGTGGAAACAGAGACATGAAAAAGTGAGGATGTGAACCAGAAAAAAGGGAATTTTCTCTTTTTCCAAGAGATCCTTAGAGGCACACACACATACCTTGTTCCACAGCATCTCCATTTCCTTCCGAAGCATCTTGTTTTTCCTTTCCTGTTGGAGGGGAAAATCCAAACAAACACAAATTTGTTTGTCTTATTAAAGTTAGAAGAAATTACTAATGGGGTGAACAGGGGGCAGCGGCATAATAAACCACAGAGGAAGGCAATAAATGAGCCTCGCCTCAAACCCAGGAACATGAGAGATGAGATTGATGATGATAAAAAATAATAACAATTTGGAATAATAACTTTAATTACGGTAATTGTGGTATAATAATATAGTAATGAGTTCCTCACTCTTGCACTACTTCACATTTCCTGATCATATGACAGCTTCTCTGGGACTCAGACCCTTAATTTCTCATTTTTAAGATCCTTCATTGTTGATTTTTAAAAATCTTAAAGAATCTCTCACACTCTTCCCTTTTACTTTGGTATGTTCTATTTATTTTGAAATGTGAGGAGTTAATGTGCTTCTCTGGAGAAGGCAATGGCACCCCATTGCCCGTCACCCATGGGCTGACGTCTATGGGGTTGCACAGAGTCGGACACGACTGAAGCGACTTAGCAGCAGCAGCAGCAACGTGCTTTTCATTGGAAAAGACCTGATGCTGGGAAGGATTGGGGACAGGAGGAAAAGGGGACAACAGAGGATGAGATGGCTGGATGGCATTACCGACTTGATGGACATGAGTTTGGGTAAACTCCGGGAGTTGGTGATCGACAGGGAGGGCTGGCTGTGCTGTGATTCATGGAGGTCACAAAGAGTCCGACACGACTGAGTGACTGAACTGAACTGAACTGAACTGAAAGTGCTTCTACTCATTAATCTTTAGATGGAAAGTTTTTCTAAAAGTCAAAGAAATAGAATTTTTACTAGCTAGTCCTTATTCTTGGAGAAGGCAATGGCACCCCACTCCAGTACTCTTGCCTGGAAAATCCCACGGACGGAGGAGCCTGGTAGGCTGCAGTCCATGGGGTCGCTAAGAGTAGGGCACAACTGAGCGACTTCACTTTCACTTTTCCTTTCATGCATTGGAGAAGGAAATGGCAACCCACTCCAGTGTTCTTGCCTGGAGAATCCCAGGGATGGGGGAGCCTGGTGGGCTGCCATCTATGGGGTCGCACAGAGTCGGACACGACTGAAACGACTTAGCAGCAGCAGCAGTCCTTATTCTTTCCAATGTTTCATCTGACTCCCTTTGGTTCAACCAGGACTTCCTAGATCAAGGACCTCTGAGTGTTGGAGCACCAATGCTACAGATGAGCACTCTGTCTGAAGCTGTGGAACTGAGAGCCCTGTTCAGAAGGCCATCCCCTAGAGTGCCCACCAACCTCTTACCAGATTCTGCTTCATCTCTTCTGCTTCCTTAATGAGCTCAATGACTGAGGAGTCATCATTCCCCTTCCCTGCCATGATCTGCCTCATGATCTGTAGACTAGAAAGAAGAAAGAGATAGCATAAACATAATACTTCCTAAAGAGAAATACTAATATTCCATGACCAGCCAGAAACTATTCTACCATGAGAGGGAGATGGGGGCTGAAATCATAGGAGCTGTGGAAGTCTTTCTGGACATAAAAGTTCTCCAATTTCATTCCTAATTGACATTTACCTTAGGTATGTGCTCTGGAGTGAATTCTGTGCCCTAAAACACTCAAAAGTTAGTTCTCCAAGAGCTAGTGAAACTCCTCTTGACCCTTTAAGATGAGGTTTTGCTGTATGACTTTTGGAGTAGAAAGGGGGCATTTTTCACCTCTGTGAAGAAGGAGGTTGAGAAACTTAAGGATAAATCTCAGAATCATTCCCTGTCTTCTCCCCTGCTTTGCTTCTCTATATAAAAACACTGGAATTAACTGGGGAACCCACTTATATCCTTATGGTAGCCTCTAGAGAATCAAGCCATCAAAAAGTTTTTGATAAATATCAAGTCTATGACTATAAGAGAGGATATTCTTCAAAGGCATTAATTAACTTGTGCTTATATTCTTTGTACTTTTCCCTCTTTGTACTTTCCCCTCTCTAATTATAAGTGGAGAAGCAAGCCTTTGTGTTCCCTTGCCCTGAGAGGGCTAAGTTTCTGGGTTGGAAGAAGCTGTTGATTGACCACAATTTTCTGCCTGGCTTTTGTTCTCACAGCTTTCTGCCTGACTTTTGCTTTCCAAAAGTCCAAGCTCCATGAGGTGTTTTTGCTAAGGTAGACACATTAAAGTGAGATTCCCTAGGACTAGGAAGGAAAAAGAAAGTTGGTAGATTACAAGAACAGTAAGTGAGTTAAGACCTTGATTGCCTAGTGCATTTATTAAGAGTAAGGCCAGACCCTAATCCAGAGGAGTTTGATGCTCAGAAACGATTTGCCATTCCCCTGCTTGGCATTTGAAGAACAGTCATGCCTCCTAAGGTGATTCCACAAACATGAATGGGCAGCTGTCTGTGTGACCCTAATACACGGAGGATACTGAAGCCTCTTATCTTTTCCTTGGGAAGAAATGTTGTAACTGTAGCCCTGTGAGATGAGCTGAGTCATATTTAATTCTACTAAAAGAAAAAAGGATTCCTTGCCACTCTGATTTTGTGGTTACTTTCTTGTTAATCTACTATAGCTACTAAACCTTTTTAAAAATGTAAATAATCATCACTAAATCCAGTTCTCCTGCCTTTCCCCTCCTAGGAACTCCTGAAAAGGGAACACATACCTTCTTTGTTTTTCCTCCAAGTTAGACATCAACTTCTGGAACAACAGGTTGTTCTTGTCTTCTAGAGGTTTTAGTATCTCTAGCAGTTCCTGCTTCCTCAGTTTTAAGTCCTCATTTAACTCCTTCAAGTAGTTGTCATCTAATTTAGAACTTCTGTGGGAAAAAACACTACATTTTCCCGTATCCTGGACTAATCACAGAGACCCTCTTCTCTGTCCTGGATAGTTACCACTCAGCATCTTCCATCATAGACTTACCTTGTTTTGGAAGATAAGTAAGATTCTGGAGAGTTTGAAGCACTTGTCATCTTGAAGGAAAACTTCTCCAAGAATAAAAAAGATCGTCTTGAAAATATGTGCCTTCTTGTTCTGTTCAGTTAAGTCATCGTTTTTGTGCTGCTGTTCTTGAAACTCCTGTTGCACTGGACTGATTTTAGCTACAGGTTGAGGTCACAATGGCGCTAAGACCACAGATTAAACAGGTCTTTTAAGTAACTTGAACATCAGTGACAGATCGTTGACTGAAAATACTACTAACGACATCTGATCAGTTCTTGCCTAGCTTTAGCCAATGCTAACAGTTTTATTCTGAAGTCTTTGACTGAATAGGACAGTATCATAAAACATCTATATTATGGAATTCCTACTGTGTTAGAGAATGATGGCTTGTCAAAAATAACATCAACACCATCTTCCATGGCAATTTACCTCCAGGGAATAGAGTGCCGGCTATCTGTAGGGCACAGTACTGACTGGATTCTGTGAGTGAGGAAAAGATAAAGACAGAGCATCTACCTTCGGGAGTCTTCAGAGGAGAAGGGCATATCTCTAGCATACATCTAAAAAAATAGAGGCCAAACTGGCAAAGGCAAGGTATGGGTACAATATTGAGCAATGTAATACATGAGCCAATTGTCATTACTTTCTTATCTTTAAAATGTGATATATCACAATGACAAGGTAGAATTATACTAGACATGTTACAAGAGGATATAGTTTGTACAAGCTCATGTAAAAGATCACCCCATGGCCAAATTCCTTCCCGAGAGGCTGTAATTCTAGACTTCCTTTCAGATTCTGAATTTGCTTCCACTTTCCTCGCCCTACTAGAATCACATTTCTCTTAGCCCCTGCTGCTGCTAAGTCACTTCAGTCGTGTCCGACTCTGTGCGACCCCATAGACAGCAGCCCACCAGGCTCCCTCGTCCCTGGGATTCTCCAGGCAAGAACACTGGAGTGGGTTGCCTTTTCCTTAAGATCTTCCATTTTCTTCTATTCACGTAGTGATCAGAGGATAACTCTTAAGAGTTATACATTTGTTTTGTTTCTTTATGTTCTTGTGTGTGTGTGTGTGTGTGTGGCCTTGGCTTGTGGGATCTTAGTACCCTAACCAGGGATTCAATTTGGGCCCATGTAGTGAAAGCATGGAGTTCTAACCACTGGACCACTGGGGGAATCCCTTTTATGCTCTTTAAACACAGTTTTAGGACCATATTTTCAATGACATTCTCAAGTGTGAACTGTCTTGTTAATTTCAAGTGAGCCTTTTCGAGGATGTTCTAGGGGCATTCTCCAAAGTAACTTAGACTTTCTGTCTTTTGGGAAACCTTAAAGGCAGTGAAAATGTAGTGAAAATTAAACAAGATTTAGTTTGTCAGATCTTGGTTTGAATCTCAGCTTCACTGTGAGCAGTGCACTGACTGTGAGTGAGTTACTGTATTCCCTGTCTCAGTTTCCACTCTTATAAAAATGAAAGTTGTAAACTAAAAGGTTTGTTGTGAGAATGCGATGTAGTTATGTGAAGCTTCTGGCTCATGTCAGGTATTTACATTTTAGTGAATTTTTGGATGGTTTGGATTTAGGGATTGTTTTATGTCCTAAGAGGTCAAATACAAAAAAGATGATTTATATTATGCTAATGAAACTTAAGCTTCAGAGTCCTTCATTATCATAGACCTCTTCCAAAGACTCTGTATCTCATTTTGTATTCTTTTTTGGAAGGAGAAAACTCCCCAAACTATATACACTTTAAGGGTATACAAAGTATTTTCTATACAAAAACTTCTCTTTAGGCAGTCTCTACAAATATTTTTTATAAAACATATATGTGTCACTTGTAAGTTTTATATGATAGCTAGTGTAATGTGACACCAAATTAAAATAGCCGTATCAGGTGCAACATAATGTAATTCACATTGGTTGCCCTAGGAGTGCCCATGAAAAGTTTGGGTTGAATGAGTCTGAGCAAACTCCATACAGTTAAAAGAAGGAACAAAGTGGACTAATTATTAGTAGTAGCTTTTTAGATTATAGATGTGGCAGGTATTACAAATAGAGGACAAAAATAGCATTGATCACTAAAGCATGACCTCTTTAAATTACATGTTGTAACATTTGGTTGGCAGAATTATGTTAGAATTTTAAAACATTTAATGCACAGACAGCATCCCAACTCACCTTCCTTTCTGTCCTTGGTCAGGAATGATTGAAAGTAGAACACTTGCTATTCTGATGTGCTCTTTTCTATAGCCAATCAGTGCCTTTAATTTCCTAACATTCTGACGCCCTTTCTTCAACTTGGAATATGACTTCCAAGAAGAATTCCTTGTAATAACATACACAGACTTTAAGAGCTTAAAGCAAACAAACAAACAAATCAACCCAAACCCAAACAACAGTATGGAATGGAAGAAAATCAACTTATTAATTATCTCTGGGACAGATGCAGGGAGGGTGAAGCTATAGAGGACCATTAGAAGTGGAAAGAAAAGAAGGTGAATGCTAGTTTTTCCTAAAGTAGACATTTAGGTCATCTGTTGATTGAGGGAGCATGGTAGGAAACTTCGAAAGAGTAATGACTTGCGATATGAAATAGCACCTGAGCAGTGGAAAAGGAAGTCAACCAGGCAAGAGGGAAAGGACTGCCAAGTAGTGCTAAGGGTCAAGGTCAGTTTGGGAATTGCAGATCTGTTACGGCATGAATTGGTAGTAATACAATTTCTCCAGCAGTACTTGGCAAACTAGAAGCAGTCGTAGAGAGAGCAGATGGTTGTTTGATTCCGAGCTGTGACTTGGCAGAAGGGATATGTAGAAGTTCAAGGGTGTAGGGAGGCTGAGAGGGCTGTTGAGTGTAACCAGCAAAAGGTCCATCATCATTCAGGTGATGCAGGGAAAAAAATGAAAAAGGGGGTAGCTAAGAGGGGAAACCAAGGAGTTGAATTTACGGAGTTGGGGATGGAAGAACAGGAGATTATGGTCAGTGAACACACTTCTTAGGAAATAATTTGTAGAACCTCATCACTTTTTAGATAAATTCTAGTAGAAATTCATATTTTTTTTCCTGCAGTAAGCTTTCTGTTGCTTCCTGTCACTGCACAATATTCACTGAAATTCATGTGACACCTCAAAATAGGCCTTATAACAAGCTATTCACAATGACCTCATCCAACATTATAGCATTTGATTTTAGTATCTGTTAAGAAAAAGTGTGATTGCTCTATAATTAGAGAACTCAGAGCAGTAGCATTTTCATGTTAGTTTTACCAGTAGAAAATCAGATTAGTTTAATTAAGCCACATCTCCAAGAGGAGAGGCAATTATTTTCATATTAAAGCAAAAAAAAATTTTTTTTTCCCCTACCCTCTCTCCCTCAGCTTTGGTTGTAGCAACAAAATTACAGAATGCCTCAGGGAAGAAACATGAGGACCTTCTGGTCCTTTCTGACCCAGAGCCACTTCAACCCCTGAGGAGATGATAAGAATTCCATTAACTAAAGTAAGGAGAGAAGTGCTGGCAAAATCATAATAGCACAAGCTTGTAGGCTCTTAAAGATCACCCACATCTCCCTGTGTTGTTTGTTATAAGCATTTTTGGTCTGCTTCACTTTAATCTGTGCTAGAGCTGTCCCAGGCTAGGGTGCACCTACATTTGGAGTGAACCCAGGTAGCTAAGAAGAGGAAGATTAAATTTTGGAACTCTTGAATTCTCTGTGTTATTGTTGAGGTCTTTATGAAAGCAATGTATTCTCTCAGTATATCCAAATACTTAGTATAATGGTCTTCAAACCGAGGTATGTGAATGTTCATAAAGATTTTTCAAGAAACGCAAAAACAAGGGTTGTTTTCAGGTGATTTTGCTTGATTCTGGGTTTCCATAAGTACTTACTTATTAAAATGGATCTGCCTGAAAATGCCCCTTGATGACTTCTCCTATCACCTCTTTCCTAATTACACTTTTACACTTGTTAAAATGAAAACCTTTCAACCATCTGAAATCTTCCATGACTTATCCTACTTCAGTGGTATGCTTTAGTGGATGTGTATAAACATCTAAGACCTTAAACTAACCACAGTGTTGGTGTTGGAGTTAGAGTGAATGATTATTAGTGACTAGATTACAAATTCTTTTGCAGGTCATGTGGTTTCCAATTCTTCCAACAAAATTGAAGAATGACATAATCAAATCGTCAGCTTAACTTTATTAAATATGAATTCTGATGATAAATTACTGTATGGGTTTTGGCTTATAATTCAGAGAGAGTTCAAAGGTCTGAGTGACCCTGCTATAACAAAACATCTTCCATTCTTATTTGCTTATTTGTATAAACAAGTTCTCTCAGGGAACATTGTATGTAAAGCAAAAAGTGTGAATAAAATTGGTGCTGGTCTGTTTTATTCTAGCCATAAATAATATTCACCTATGAATACAAAAATTAAATAGGGGGGAAACAGTCTACCAACCAAATTAATAGAAGCATTTCCAACATAATTCATTGTAATTAAAAATTAATATGAAAATGTCTTTTTTGTCAGTGTGTACTACTAATAACTATAATGCTAATGCACCCCACTCCAGTACTCTTGCCTGGAAAATCCCATGGACGGAGGAGCCTGGTAGGCTGCAGTCCATGGGGTTGCTAAGAGTCAGACACGACTGAGTGACTTCCCTTTCACTTTTCACTTTCATGCATTGGAGAAGGAAATGGCAACCCACTCCAGTGTTCTTGCCTGGAGAATCCCAGGGACTGGGGAGCCTGGTGGGCTGCCGTCTCTGGGGTTGCACAGAGTTGGACACGACTGAAGTGACTTAGCAGCAGCAATGCAATTCTGAAGAAATTTCAACATTTAGCAACATAAGGTGACAAGAAATAAAAAATAAAATTTCAATGTACATACATATTTTGCAGAGAAGAATGATAGGGTGATAAAAAAGAGACTTCAAGCATAAAATATGTTGCATTTGAATAAAATTCTGTGGGGGAAATGGGATGGAAATTTGCGTTCAAAGAGGAAAAGGAGAAAATGTTAAAGAAGAGCTTTAGAGACTGTTAAAGAAGAGCTTCTTCATGTATTTAGATTTTATTGCATATGGGTTTTTAAAATTAATTGTATACATTTTAAAGTAATATAAAAGATTTATTTGGAATGTCAGTATTACATCAGAAATTGTATTTTTTAACCTCTTAAATGTACAATAAAAAGATTAGATGTCAACCTAAAAACATGTGAAATGATACCTAGTTTCCTAGTGTTTCAAAATTCTTTTAGAATAGAAAAGTAAAAAATAACAAGGCTGAAGACCATTGCTCCAGGGCAGTGGTTCTTGACTCTGATGTATTTAAGAATCCCCTGGGGAACTTGTAAAAGCTGCAGATTTCCAGGCTCATCCCCCAGAGATCCTACTCTGTACATCTGGAGAAAGTACAGTTTTAACAAGCACTCCCTGGTGATTTTCATACGTGATCAGTGGACTGACCTTTGAGAAATACCACTTCAAGGTTTCTTCTCAGATCACAATGCATCAGCAGAAGGCTGCTTACTTGCATCATTTTTTTTCTGGGTCATCTATAGAACTTCCTGCCTCCTCTGAGTCATATTTTGTGTCACACCTTCACCGTTCACTTGGGGTGCCTTGAGAAATTGTTATGAAGCCTTCCTGAATTTGTAAAGAAGATTATCCAACACATCAGTCTCTTATCTACTCTCCTGGCCACCAGTGCTGCCCACAGGTGATCACATCTCACAAATTTCACTCAGAATTAGGTACTAAAGAAAGTGTTGCTTCTTCAGGAAACTATTTGTATGCAGTTTGCCTTAGGGATAAATCAATAAACTAGTTTTGTTTTTCTTTTCCTCTGGTTTACTGAGAATCTTAGAGATAATTTTGCGCCTTTGGACATTTGGGTCCTAGCTCTTTCTTGTTTATGATCTTCCAATTAATATTTTTCTTGGTCCTGATTTTTTAAATGACCTTACTCTTTTTTATTACTAAATCCTCTCAGATCCTCTCTGCTACTGCTAAGTTGCTTCAGTCGTGTCCGACTCTGTGCGACCCCATAGATGGCAGCCCACCAGGCTCCCCCGTCCCTGGGATTCTCCAGGCAAGAACACTGGAGTGGGTTGCCATTTCCTTCTCCAATGCATGAAAGTGAAAAGTGAAAGTGAAGTCACTCAGTCGTGCCCAACTCTTAGCGATCCCATGGACTGCAGCCTACCAGGCTCCTCCATCCATGGGATTTTCCAGGCAAGAGTACTGGAGTGGGGTGCCGTTGTATAAATATGTAAACCATAGAAAAAATTATCCTTTTGTATCTAATTTAAATATATATGGTTACAATAGATTGGAGCCAAAATATTTTCTAGTTTTATTCACCTGTGTGTGTATACATCTGTAAAGGAAGCTTGCTTTCCTTACGGAAGTACAGAATGGATTAATGAAATTTACTGTTACATTTTGTGTGTACTCAGTGGTAAGTCATACTGGGATTTCAGGTGCACAACTGGAAAAATGGGGAGTAGGATAAACTAGATGGACTTGGGGGACTAGCTTATTACATGGTGGGGACTGAGTGGGGATAGAGGGCAGCAGAGGCTTTGTCTGCATGTATGTATGGGGATGGGAGTCACCACTTGGCTCCAGCTGAAATGCAGATCCAACTCTGCCAGTTCTTAGTGACTTTCAAGAGAAAATGGTTGACTTTTTATGTCACTTATTTACTTTTAAGTGTTGTATGAATCAAACAACATATTTATGGGATTCATTTGGCCTGCAGGCTGCCATTTTGAAACCTAAACTCAAGGTAAACCAATTTTTTCTGTACTTTCCGAGTTTTTCTTTTTCTTGCATTGAAATGATCACTTTCAAATAGCCTTTTAGATCCAGGTAATTTACACAATGTTTTGCTTAAATTATATGAAATGCCAATTTGATCTCATTTCCTAATTTGACAGGTTTAGATTGAGTGTATCAGAGAGTGAATGACAGAGGCAACACTCTCCAAAATAAAATGAAAACCAAACCCCCAAAACCACAGATATTTTTGACATTTATTATTAGGCCTTATGGGGGACATTAAAAAGTATTATATAAATAAAATGTAATATTAGTAGGCAATATAGTCATACTGTATAGTCAGAATCACAAGTAGGCTCAGTAGTCTAGACTGAGCAGAGAATTCTCTGATTCTGGTTTAGCTATTTATACAGGTTTATATGCTACATCAACTGAAAAAACCAAACAGCGTAAAGTATCTCTCTACTGAAGTTTTAAAAATTTAGTAATAACCATGTATAATTTTAGACACTACAAAATAAAAATAAATACAAAATTATGTACCCTTGTAACCTATACTGCTTCAATAATCAAATACTAAAAATAAGATGATTTATCCTGTTATTAAGCATTTCTTCTGCATTGCAGCATTTTTTTTATTTGTACTTGCAAATAAGTAATTAGAGGATTATAAATGATAATTAGAAAATATAAGAAAACAAAGTCTGAGCAGGGATTGTATTTTTGAAAGGCTGTATAGTGCTAAGTGACAAAATTGAAAATCTTCTGACTTTATAAGCTGCTATTTTCCATGCACAGAAAATTTTATTCAGAGACTTGTTTACTATACTAAATCAGACTCCTTTTCCAATTACAGTTTGGGTGCACTATAGCAAACTTTCTGAATGTTACAAAATGAGGCATCAAATTAAACATTATTTCTGAACTACAGAATCATTTTAAATAAAGTATTATTACTTGGGTACATGTATTATAAACTTATCTGTAAGCCAAACAGCATTTACTAAAAAGAAAATGAAGTGCATTATGTATTAATGCATCATGACAATAAAAGTCCTGAAATTTTCTCATTCATTAAATTTTCTCTTTCATTAAAGACTGTTTACAATGGTCACAAAGCTTAATTTAAGAGGTTCACATTCATTAAGTAAAAGTTTTTTGGAACTGAAGTTATGATATGGCTTAGTGTTTAAAAATAATACTGCCCTAGGAACATAAAAATGTTTAAAAGGGGTGAATATATTAATGGCTCTTCTGGGAAGCCCTCTGTCGTCTCTATAAAGCCACTCATGAGCCTATGATCATGGTAAAAGAGAGACAGATGTATTCTTTGATCTTGCTCATTGAACAGATTCCATAATAATCAAACTGAATTGAAATTGATAGTTGAAATCATCAACATTTTTCAGCTTGAAACCTTTTTGTGTGTAGCAGGCACAGTTGTTTGCCTATGTCAAGGCTACTTCCTCTTCTGGCCTTGTGTCCAGTTCCAGGGTTGGATCACAACTGGTCAGATCCTCTTTGCCGATGACAGGTTTAAGTATAGACATGTGATTCAGTCCTGGCTGACAGAACTCAAGGGGAAGACTGTTGGGGTTTCTGGGTAAAATTTGTCCTTTTTAATAAAAGAAGAGAGAGAAAAAAATGCATATTTACTCTCTACCTCTTTCTTACTTTGGACACTGTCCTAAAAGGAGAGAAATCTTGAAGGTACTGTAGCCATTTTACAGGGTAGAAGACCAGGAGAATTATAAAGAAACTAAGTCAGCACCCTGACAAGCTGGAAGTGCTAAAGCATCCTTTGACCCACTTACCTCCAGACTTCTTATAACCTGAAAAAAAAAGCTTTTGTTGTTTTAAGTCACTGATAGCTAGATTCCCTGTTGCTTACTGTTTAATGGAGTCTATTGGAATACTATATATGCAGGGTCAGTGGTGTGCCAGAGCCAACTCACTGGCTGGTGAGACAACTGTGCCCATCTCTTTCCAATTCTGCCATCAGTGACTTCAAATTGGTAGTTTTAAATTACCTATGATGGGACTATTTACACTATGGGACTAGGCCAATGATACATATCAGGACTCCCCCGATGCCTCCCAGAAAGATAGTTAAGCATTTATCAGCAGCATACTACTGGGTTATTTACATTACCCTCACAAATAATAATACCTACTATGCTACCTTTGTAAAGAATCTGCCCACAGTGCAGGAGACCTGGGAAGATCCCCTGGAGGAGGGCACGGCAACCCACTCCAGTATTCTTGCCTGGAGTATCCCAGTGGACAGACGAGCCTGACAGGCTGCAGTCCATAGGGTTGCAAAGAGTCAGACACGACTGAGCAACTCAGCACAGCATACAACATACTACCTATCATCTTAAAAACATTTTTTTTTTAATTCATTTGTTTGTATTTTGACTGTGCTTGGTCCTCATTGTTGTGCGCAGGCTTTCTCTAATTGGGGTGAGTGGGGGCTACTCTCGAGTTGGGCTGCACAAGCTTCTCATTGCGGTGGCTTCTCTTGTGGAGCTCAGGTTTTAGGTGCACGAACTCAGTAGTTGTGGGGCAGGCTTAGTTGCCCCATGACGTGGAATTTTCACGGACCAGAGATGGAACCCATGTTCCCTGCATTAGCGGGCAGTCAGATTCTTAACCACTGGATCACCAGGAAAGTTCCACTGCCTACCATCTTTTAAATTGTATTTTTTAACAGCAAATGTATAAGGAATTATACTAAGACATTTTCAAGTTGTAGGATTTTAGAACTGTAAAGGATATTTTTTAATTGGAGGATAATTGCTTTACTGTGTTATGTTGGTTTCTGCTGTACAGTGTGACTTGGCTATGACTATACATATATGCTCTCCCTGTTGAGCCTCCCTCCCACCCTGCACCCCACATCCCAGCCCTCTAGGTCATATAGAGCACTGGGCTCAGCTCCCTGTACTACATGGTCGCTTCCTGCTAGCTAGCTATTTTACACAAGGCAATATATATATGACAATGCTTCTCTCTCAATTCATTCTTCCCCCTCCTTCCCACACTGTGTCCAGAAGTCTGTTCTCTAAGTCTACATCTCTACTGAAAAAAAGTGAAAGTTAGCCGCTCAGTTGTGTCTGGCTGTTTGCGACCCGATGGACTGTAGCCCGCCAGGCTCCTCTGTCTATGGGGATTCTCCAGGCAAGAATACTGGAGTGGGTTGCCATGCCCTTCTCCAGGAGATCTTCCCAACCCAGGGATCGAACCCAGGTCTCCCACGTTGTAGGTAGATTCTTCACTATTTGAGCTAGCCTCTCTATTACTGTCCTACAAATGGGTTCATCAGTACCATTTTCCTGGAGTCCATATATATGCATTTATATACAACATTTGTTTTTCTCTGACTTACTTCACTCTGTATGACAGGCTGTAGGTAGAACTGCACAGGATTTTAGTAAAGCAGAGAAAAATTAAATCTTAAGTGATTTTAAAACAAACCTAACATGACATAACTAATTAATAGCAAAGTCAAGTTTACACTTTGCCTCTATTCCCATCTTAGTGATCTTTCTACTACAACATAGAACCATTATATTATTTGCATAATAATAATAGCAACAATGATAATCCTTTGCCTATGAAATCTAGCCTCAAATAAAAGTATTAAGCCTGTGAGATATTCAATTTCTCTATAAATAGACCAACCTAGTTCTGATATGCATATAATGTCATGTTTAATTATATATTCTACAGTTTAGTCTATTCAGCAAAGATGTAGAACTTGAAGAAGACTGACACATGGAAACTGTTAGTATGAGATTAAAAGCTGCCAACAACCTTCAATCATCATTACTCACAGTGATTCCTGATGAGTAACAGGATGATCAATTGCACTGCCCAAGTACACCAAAGAGAGTCTCATAGAGAAGGAGCTGCTGCTATGCCCATTCTCTCTAGAGGTGGAGGGACTGTCAGATGAAGTCTGAATTCCTCTGCTCAACTGAAGACGGGCAGGCAGTCTTAAAAATCAGAAATTGCACTGTGGGATGCAATGAATTCTCAAAGGATCTGAACTGGACTCTGGGACAATATAATGCCATATTCTGACAAGTTAGATTTGAAATAACTGACCAAACTAGCCAGCAGAGATTAGATATTGAAAATACTCAATACTGGTTAGAGTATTTGTGGGAACTTCACAGTTCTGGTGAAAGTGACAATTGGCACACTTCAGGGAAGCGATTAGACAATATACTGCATATCCATAACCTTAAAACTAAAGATGTTGCAAAATTGTTGATAAATGTTTGACTGTGCAGTGATATTCTTAATATATGGGGAAGTTTATTTTACTGGTTTCTCTACTTTGGGGTACAGTTGAAATTTTCATAAACTTTTAAGAAATGTTTATCATTTTTTGGTTTAGGAATTCTAATTTTTAGTGATCTATTTTAAGGAAATATCATAGATTCAAAGATTAATGAACATTCATTATAAAGTCATGAAAAATTGAAAATAATCTAACTTTCTAACAACAGGGGAATAGGTGAATAAATTATGATATATCCATGCAATAGAATTCATTGAGCCATACAAATCTTACTCTGAAAGATTATTATTAAAAAGAGAAAACACTCAAAACACAATATGAAATAGAAACAAACACAAAACAGCAGAGTCTATGTGTGTGTGTGTGTATGTGTGTGTTTGCTTAGAAGACTGAAGAAGATACACTAAAATCAAGGTGCTCTCAGTGATCATATTTTCCTCTGTTTTTCTGGACTTTCCAAGTTTTTTTTTTATATTAGCACATTTTATTTTATTTTTTAATTTAAATTTATTTATTTTAATTAGAGGCTAATTACTTTACAATATTGTATTGGTTCTGCCATACATCAACATGAATCCGCCACAGGTGTACACGTGTTCCCCATCCTGAACCCCTCTCCCACCTCCCTCCCCGTACTATCCCTCTGGGTCATCCCAGTGCACCAGCCCCAAGCTTCCTGTATCCTGCATTGAACCTGAA
This sequence comes from Bos javanicus, assembly GCF_032452875.1. NCBI lineage: Eukaryota > Metazoa > Chordata > Mammalia > Artiodactyla > Bovidae > Bos > Bos javanicus. Next base: position 78,066,755 of record NC_083877.1, on the reverse strand, counting down.
CTGGCGATTCACTTCTTATATGATATTATACATGTTTCAATGCCATTCTCCCAAATCATCCCCCTCCTCCCTCTCCCACTGAGTCCAAAAGACTGTTCTGTACATCTGTGTCTCTTTTGCTGTCTCGCATACAGGGTTATCGTTACCATCTTTCTAAATTCCATATATATGCATTAGTATACTGTATTGGTGTTTTTCTTTCTGGCTTGCTTCACTCTGTATAATAGGCTCTAGTTTCATCCACCTCATTAGAACTGATTCAAATGTATTCTTTTTAATGGCTGAGTAATATTCCATTGTGTATATGTACCACAGCTTTCTTTATCCATTCATCTGCTGATAGACATCTAGGTTGTTTCCATGTCCTGGCTATTACAAACAGTGCTGCAATGAATGGGGTACACGTGTCTCTTTCAAAATTTCTCTAATGAGCACGTGGAAACTTTTAAAATTAAAAACATTTTTCTTATTGTACAATCAAAATATTCTAATTTTAAATCTAGGAAAATAAGAAGGAAGAAAACATGGAAACATCTGTATTTAGAAATAATAATAGAAGATTTAAAACTGAAACAAACAAAAACCTTTCAAGTCACTTGGAGATAATTCTGACAATAAAGGGTATCTGTTTCAATCAGCACTGAAGAAGGGAAAACTACACACCCAAAGCTTACCCCATGTGAGAGGCAGGTTTCCGTAGGGAGGTGAGGAAGAAGAGAGAGAAACTCATGGGCTAGGTGTCAGGTAGAGTCTTGGAGACGCTGGGAATTGTGAGTGAATGTTTGGGGCAGCAGCTGCTATCTGTAGGAGGTTATAGGAAGGGACAGCCATGGAGAAAGGACTTAAAAGATTCTTGCTCTGCCTTCAGAATGCACTCTCCATTTTGGGATGCATGTTTCTCCACTCTACTAGAAGTAAAGAGTAAAGAGCGTACAGTATTATACTAATACTTTCCAGGTGTTTGTGTCTGAACATGAAAACAAGTTGAGGATGAGCCAAGTGAGGCTCGACACAATTTATTGAGTTCTAACATTATTCCCAGATAACTTGTCCCAGATATGCAATTACAAGGCTTCTCCATCCATGGGGTTTTCCAGACAAGAATACTGGAATGGGTTTCCATTTTCTTCTCCAGGGGATCTTTCCAACCCAGGGATCAAACCCAGGTCTCCTGCATTGTGGGCAGACTGTTTACCTTCTGAGCCACCGGGGAAGTCCCAGAAATCTGACCAACTTTTTCTCACATGACTTAAAAAGCCCTATTCTAGACCAGTGGTTATCTTTTTCTTTCTTTTAGCAACACATGGGACAAGCGTTGTTCCTATAGGAGACATATTTGCATGGTGTACCCAGAGTTGAGACATTTCTCCAAATTAAGAAAGCAATTCTAGTGAGCATAATGTTCTTATAAAGAAATCTTTGACTGGACTTTGATCTATATTCAAAAACAGTGATCAATTCACAAATGCTGGCTGTCTTTAACAGGCTGATCCCTTGGGTAGGGCAACGAGAGTTGTCACCCTGGGCCTCTGATGAGGAGGCAGGGCCGTGTAGGTGTTGCACCTATTCTTTTTTTTTTGAATGTAATTGAAGTCACTTTCAAAATTTCTGCCTATAATGATATCCCAAGAGGCTTATGAAAATTGCTGATGGTGTAACTGGCTTCCGAGTGAGAGATTAGTGTGGGCAGGCAGGATAGTTTAAGTTGCCAGGGTCTTACACTCCTCTGGGAGTGGCCTTGATCTTTAACTTTTCTCAGAATCAAATTACAAATAATCTCACTTGAAAGAAGGCAGTTCTGTTTTTCATCTTAAATAGGCTCTTTTATTGGAGAAGGAAATGGCAACTCACTCCAGTACTCTTGCTTGGGAAATCCCATGGACAGAGGAGCCTGGCAGGCTATAGTCCATGGGGTTGCAAGAGTTGGACATGACTTAGTCATTAAACCACCACCACTATAGGCCTTTATATCTTGAAATTAAAACTGAGTCATAGGAAAGTAAGAATGATGGCTAATGATATTCATTAACCAATTTGAACATTTACTATACACAAGGCACTTATTTTAAGCTGTAGGGATTCAGCAGTGACCAAAGACAAGCAAGGTTGATTTCTACTTTCATAGTTTTTATTCTGGTGGATTGCCGGGAGCCAGCATGAGGAACTCTGCCCGTGGCAAAGGTCATGAGGAAGGAGGCTCGGCATACGCAAAGGCGGGATCGAGCCTCAGGAGTCCCCCTGGAAATTCTTGAGCATCTACCCCCAAAACCAGAGTCTGCCTACATTACTGCTTTGTGCTCTCACCTACACCTCTGACTTTACTGGGGGCTGTCCCCTACCACCTTTTTCGGAGAAAGAGTTAACTTAGAGCTCCAGTTAATAATAATTCCTGGGCGTGACAGGAGTGTTTCAACCTACAAACTCCTCTGAAGGTTCTCTAGCCTGCCTGACAGGTTTGTCTGGCCACATGTGATTGTTCACAGCCTCCCAACCGTGAGAGGCACGAGAAGCTTTAAACTTTCTAAAAACAGATTCTTTAGAAAAGTTAGGAAATTATTAGTGTAGTATAGTGGGCTGATTAGAAATTGTATTGGTAAAGGGTTTTTCGTTTGTTGAGCCGATGTTTACTGCTAAGTCTCCACATCCCCTGCCCTTATACACATTAATGAATATATAGAAGAAATAAGTATTAACCTTTGATATTAATCACGTTAGACCTTAGGCTAAACAAATTCTTTCCTTAATTAAAACCTACTGCATCCTCACCCTATAAGAATGTAACCTTATCTGGCGCCTTTGGAAGGTGGCATCTGTTTTAAGAATAATCACACCTGGAGAAATAAATGTTCTGGGTGACTGACCACTGTCACAAGGAGAGGGTCATAAATTGTTAGCAGGCCTCCTGGCCAGAAGATGATGTAACACCCCTAAGACCTTTGTATACATTTGTATGAGGCACATGATTTTGATAAAAGTCAGAACAGCTGACCCCACGTGACTTTTGTATTACATCTCTGTGTATAAAAGCGGACCCTGGAAAATAGAGAATGGGATCAGTTCCTAGAAAGACTGGTCTCCCCATGTTGTTCTTTCTCTCACCTTCTGGCTGAATTCCTATCTGGAGCGTGGAGGCTTGTCAAGCCTACTAATTTTGCCTGGGCTTCTAAGATCTGACCGGGGAGGCCTTAGTGTCTCCTCTCCTTCAGGAGAATGGAAGGACGCCTGCGGCCTACGTAGGTGATGTAAATTTCTTGTCTTGAAATTTTATTGGCTTTCCACATAAACCAAGTTATTCAGCCTCTTTTCTCCACTGAATTTTCCTGCTGAGCTATCCTCACTTAACCACTCTATAAGTCTTTAGTTAATATTTAATCAAGCAGTTGTTTCCAGAGAAGCTGACGCCGTCCCCACTTCGAGTTTCTCTGGATCCACTGGGGCTGGACCCCGGCAGTGGATGGAGACTGACACTGGACAGGAATAAAACAGGGAGTATTGTTGGTTCATTTGCTCCCTCATTCAATTCATTCATTTAGCTAACACATACCAAAAATGCCTAACATGTGCTAGGCATTCTAGATACTTTCACATAAATTATCTCATGTAATTTTTACATTAACTCTGCACAGAAGTACATTATTATCTCCTTTTTATAGATGCATAAATAACATAGTTCTCTGTAATGGTAAAGAGAGGAAGCAATCGATATATGTAATATAGGAGACATGTTAAGTAAATTACAGTAATCTATACAATAAAATACTATATTATGCAGCTACTTTTTAATGTAGCTTATAAAAAATCTCTATGTTGCTGTTATAGAAAGCTATCCAAGACATAGAGGAATTTATTAAGAAAGGGCAAAAATGAAGAACAGGGTTTAAAATCAGCTAGTTTAAGTTTTCTTTTAAAGGTATTCACATACCTATTTTTGTATATGAAAAGTATATAAGCAATTATTATATAAATAATTCAATAGTGATGACTTCTGGGGAAGGAGGTCCGGTAATTTAGGTTGAGAGGAATGCTTACTTTTAATTGTATATTGATCCTTTTGCGAGTCTGAAATGTAAACCATATATATTAATCACTTTTTCAGTTAAAACTGCTGCGCTTTAGAAGAAAGTTGATTGGCTTTCTGAGAGCTTCAGGGCTATGACTGGCTTGCTCAAGGTCATGAGTATTTAGTTCCAGAATCTTCAGTTTAGGAATGAAGAGAAGGAAATGTCGTATAAAGGAAAAAAGGTATTAACTTGTATGCTTGTAGGTTGAGGTTGCGTGTATGTGTATGTGTGTGCCTGTTAAAAAGCAAGGTCCTGAACAAAACTGAGGGGCCCAAGCTAAGCTGGATGAATTAGAATATGTGTTAATGTTTCAGCCTTTGTATTTGCAGTTCCTAATACAGTACTTGGCAGTAGGAGATAATTAATGTTTGTTAAAAGCATGTGAGATTATCTGAGGATATTAGAAGTAAGAACGCAATGCAGGTGATTTGCATGAAGTTAGTTTCTGGGGTTGATAATATGGTTTGATCATCCTGGCTAGAAGAAGATGCAAGAGAAAATGTGCTTCAGCATATAAATGACTCAGTTCTTTCTTATCCCCAGTAGAAGGCATATCCCCCAAGTTTGCTGATTTGGAAAATCCTTTTTTTTTGCAAGGACTGAATTCCCTTGCTCGCTATTTATCAGCATTCTGCTGACAAGCCTTGTTCCTTCCCCGTCTTTATCCCCCTTTTTTGTTTTTCTTGTTAAAAGAGCTATTTTTTAAGAAAGCAGTTCAGTAGCCCAACTATTTCAAAATCTCATTTCATCTCATTTGTCATGTATTAATGGGTCTATTTTCTCTCCACTGTTTCTTATCCTCCAGATATATTTGAGGAAACTCTTTTTAAATCCTTGGGGCTATTATCACATCACTAGTTCTTTTTACTGTTTTTTTTTTTTTTTTTAAGTCAGGCTCAGAATTTAATCACTCTATATATTCCTTGCCTCCCCTCTCCACCTGGCTTTTCTATTTCAGGTACTTTTCTTTTCTCTTCTAAATCTAATATTCTGAAAAATCCCTAGTGAGTCCAAGCTGGATATATTTTTGTTTTGAGAAATTTGTCAGATGGATTATAATCTATTACTCTAAGTTATTTAAGGGTAGTCTCATCTGTTTTTTAGCTAAGTTTCCTGTACCTTCCATTATTAGGGTACACACAGGTACAGTTCATTTCGTTGGTATTTAATATTTTCCCCTGATTTTGACTTGCTATTGACTTCTTAATTCATAAAAACAGGCTTCTTTGGAACCCATTTTTAATAAACATTGCCTTCTAAACATGTCTATTTTCTGTGTCCAATACTAAGGGCCATTTTAATGTTCTTTGCTTTTCAGTATTCACATGGTGCTATTGAATAGCAGACTCAAGAAAAGAAAAAATCCTTTGCTTTTAGAAGGATAGTGAAGAGAACAAACACTAGGTTCAGAGTTAGGAATATACTGTTAAGCTTTCTGTTTCACACTTTCCCCCCCACCGCCAGGCTTTACCTATCCCTCTTTTCCCCATCTAAAATCAATCATCTTTGCCTGTCTTCTTATTTAATACTGAAAAAAATGCATAAAAAATTTGCAAAGCCCTATGAATGCCTGTGAAAAAGGGCATTATGTAAATGTCCAGTATTATTATGCTGGGATTTTGCCATTATTCTGTTTGCAAAAGAATAAGGTTTAGAATAATATTATGTTCTTTCAATCTCCAGTCCAAGGAGGTTCAGTTACCAAAATACCGGGAGAATGGTTCCTGTATGGTGCAGTGCTGTGTTGTGCTGTGTTTAGTTGCTCAGTCGTGTCCGACTCTTTTCGATCTCATGGACCTGCCAGACTCCTCTGTCCATGGGGATTCTCCAGGCAAGACTACTGGAGTGGGTTGCCATGCCTTCTTCGAATTCTTTACTGTCTGAGCCACCCGGGAAGCCCAAGAATACTGAAGTGGATAGCCTATCCCTTCTCCAGGGGATCTTCCTGACCCAGGAATTGAACTGGTGTCTTCTGCATTGCAGGCAGATTCTTTACCAGCTCAGCTACCAGGGAAGCCCTTTTATATGGTAGGCCCATAGCAAATCTCCAAGACAGTAGATTTGTGCCTTTAAAAAAAAAAGATGACTGCTTTATTATTCTGTTTACTCTCTTGGGAGTCATGGCAATGGAGGGAACTGAGCACAGGCGTGCTGTTCTTGCTTATTTTGCTTAGATGAGGGGGAAGGTAACAAAGGAGCGGCTCCTGGCTACAGCCCAAATGGTTCAAATAGTTCAGCTCACACATGAGAGGGGGAAAATGATGTTACATAATGCAAGTGAAATTTGTATAAATATTGACACAGTGTATATAGGAATGCCAGACCATCTTACCTGTCTCCTGAGAAACCTGTATGCAGGTCAAGACACAACAGTTAGAACCCTGTATGGAACAATTGATTGGTTCAAGATCAAGAAAGGAGTATCACAGGGCTATCTGCTGTCACCCTGTTTGTTTAACCTATACACTGAGGACATTATGAGAAATACTGGGCTGGATGAGTTACAAGCTGGAATCAAGATAGGTGGGGGAAAAATAAAAAACCTCAGATATGGGGATGATACCACTCTAATGGCAGAAAGCAAAGAGGATCTAAAGAGCCTCTTGATGAGGGTGAAGCAGGAGAGTGAAAGAGCCAGCTTAAAACTAAATATTAAAAAAACTAAGATCATGGCATCTGGCCCCGTTACTGCATGGCAAATAGAAGGGGAAAGGCGGAAGTAGTGATAGATTTCCTCTTCTTAGGCTCCAAAATCACTGCAGATGGTGACTGAAGCCATGAAATCAGAAGAAAATTGCTTCTTGGCAGGAAAGCGATGACAAACCTAGACAGTGTGGTGAAAAGCAGAGACATCACTCTTCCGACAAAGGTCCATATAGTCAAGACTTTGGTCTTCCCAGCTGTCCTGTATGGTTGTGAGAGTTGGACAGTAAAGAAGGCAGAGTGCCAAAGAATTGATGCCTTTGAACTGTGGTGCTAGAGAAGACTCCCGAAAGTCCCTCAGACAGCAAGATCAAACCAGTCACTCTTAAGGGAGATCAACCCTGAATACTTACTGCTGAAGGACTGATGCTGAAGCTGAAGCTCCAGAATTTTGGTCATATGATGTGAACAGACGACTCATTGGAAAAGTCCCTGATGCTGGGAAAGACTGAGGGCAGAAGGAGAAGAGGGCATCAGAGGATGAGATGGCTGGACAGCATCACTGATGCAATGAGCATCAGCTTGGGCAAATTCTGGGAGATGGTGATGGACAGGGAGGCCTGGCGTGCTGCAGTCCATGCAGTTGCAGAGAGTCAGACATGATTGAGTGACTAAACAACACCAATAACATATAAGATATAAGGGTAAGTACTGCCTCCAGGGCCACTGGAAGGTACAGGCTGTACTAGACATTCCTAGATGTAAAGTAGCTAACATCATACATTGGGCAATTTAAGGGCACAGAAAAGCTCAGTAGGCCTCAAAATACCTCTTGGTCCCTGGATACCTGAAATCTCCACAATGATACCTATTCCATTGGGTTGCATTTGCAGTGAACTATTCCATTAGACCCAACCTCCTAGGTCTCCCACATTGGATTTCCCAGGTGGTGCAATTGTAAAGAACCCATCCGCTAATGCAGGAGACATAAGAGACGCAGGTTCAATCCCTGGGTTGGGGAGATCCCCTGGAGAAGGGAATGGCAACCCACTTCAGTATCCTTGCCTGGAGAATCCCATGGACAGGGGAGCCTGGCGGGCAACAGTTCATAGGGTTGCAAAGAGTCAGACATGACTGAAGCAACTGAGCATGCATTCGGCTAAGTCACTTCAGTCGTGTCCAACTCTGTGCAACCCCATAGACAGCAGCCCACCAGGCTCCCCCATCCCTGGGATTCTCCAGGCAAGAACACTGGAGTGTGTTGCCATTTCCTTCTCCAATGCATGAAAGTGAAAAATGAAAGTGAAGTCGCTCAGTCGTGTCCAACCCTCAGCGACCCCATGGACTGCAGCCTTCCAGGCTCCTCCTTCCTTGGGATTTTCCAGGCAAGGGTACTGGAGTGGGGTGCCATTGCCTTTTCCATGCATTCTATTAGAGACCCTGTGTAAGGCTGCTGCTGCTGCTGCTAAGTCGCTTCAGTCACGTCCGACTCTGTGCGACCCCATAGACGGCAGCCCACCAGGCTCGCCTGTCTCTGGGATTCTCCAGGCAAGAACACTGGAGTGGGTTGCCATTTCCTTCTCCAACACATGAAAGTGAAAAGTGAAAGTGAAGTCTTTCAGTCGTGTCCAACTCTTCATGACCCCATGGGGTGCCATTGCCTGTGTAAGGCTAGGTACTTTTAATTAATGAAACTAGCACGGAGAAGGTGATGGCACCCCACTCCAGTACTCTTGCCTGGAAAATCCTATGGATGGAGAAGCCTGGTGGGCTACAGTCCATGGGGTCGCTAAGAGTCAGATACGACTGAGCGACTTCCCTTTCACTTTTCACTGTCATGCATTGGAGAAGGAAATGGCAACCCACTCCAGTGTTCTTGCCTGGAGAATCTCAGGGATGGAAGAGCCTGGTGGGCTGCCATCTATAGGGTCACACAGAGTCAGACACGGCTGAAATGACTTAGCAGCAGCAGCAGCAACACCTAACTTGCTGTAAATATACAAAGGATTGATTCTCAAATCTTTATGGAATAGATGATTTTCGGATGAGAAATCTTGAAGGTTGAGTAAAGTTTGACAAACTGAAAGGCCTTGTGCGTAATTAGATGAAGTAGACTAGATACAATACAATAGGTGCTAAGCTGTTTATGTTGCTGGGTTAGAATAATATGTGATTCATTACCTGTTGCTGCTGCTGCTGCTAAGTCGCAGGCCCAATATAATAGTCAAACAAAACATATTCAGTGAAAAGTGAAGTTGCCTCTACAAATCCTAGGCCACCAGTTCAATATCCCTGATTTTATAGTTTCATATAGATGGAGGAAGGATAGTGAGGTATTACAGATTGAAGGGTAATATGAAAAAGAAGTCACTGAGATTTGTATATTCTCTAAGAACTCTACTGGCATTGGTTAATTTATCACAGGGATTTGGTGTTTTGACGCAGGGCCCAATGGTAAGGCCAGGTAAGAATCACAGGATAGGAGATGGAGGAAATAGCTATTACTCAATTCCTGAATCACTCGGTCTATTGCACAGAATTAGCACACAATACAAGTTAGTCAAAGTAGTGAAAACAGAAAAGGAGGTAATGACCCATTCCAAAGAAAAGCCTCTGACAGCCTTCATTTGCATCACTTCTCAGCAGCAAAGAGTCAGGTCCTGCAGCAAAGAGTCACTGGGCTCAGGGGTCTCATTTTTAAGGAGTCTGCCCATAGGATGTGGCAGTCATGCCCCGGGGAGTCTTGTCTCTATTTACTCCTTCTGTTCTAGCGACATCTTTCCTTGGATGCTACCAAACAAATTCCTTATCTAAAGTAACACTCTTCATTTATCAGACTGAGAAACTTGCAGTCCTAAACCAGATGTTTGAAAGCAACAAATACAGAAGTTTGCTTTGGTCACTGTGACTCCATCTTGAATTACTTACTATAGCTTAAATCCTGTGAGTTTCACATAACACAAAAGAAATCATATCAAAATAATTGGAAGTATTTCATAATACTTCCATAATAATAGGAAGTATTTCATGTCCTCTGTTCTTTTGAAGAGATAAAAGTCATAGAGCAACATCTAGTAGCCCAGAATGTACAAAGAGCATATTAATGGTTCAAGGGTTCAGAAACATTTCCCATAAACATTTCACTATTTATACCAATACATTCTTCTTTAAAATGCAGGTGTCGATCAGAAAAGTTTAAATCAGATTACCTTGTATAACCTAGCTAAGATGAACTCCAAAGAGAGAATAAAGATTATAAGAGGGAATAGAGGGGGAATGTTTAGAGCTTGAGGCGCAGGTGAAAGTCAAACTTATAGGTGGGTGTGAGTGCTCTGGCAGGCTGAAGGCAGCTGGGGAATCCTGCAGGAATGGGGGTGGGTACAGCAGGAGAGGGAGGAGGCAAACTGCCTACTGTGCAATTTTTCCTAGGGCAGCTAATTGCTTGTGCCCAGAAAATTGCCTCTGGAAGCCTTGGGCAATATGCAGTAGGTTTTCCCTGATGTCTAGTTTATCAGGTTAAGTTGAAATTTGGTAGGGAGGAGAGGAGAAGAATGATGAGCTGAAAGAATTCCTGCACTGGAAGAAAACTTAAAGGTCATCAACTTTTTCAACAAATCAACTGTACTAACAAAAGAAGGAATTTGAACATACAGGAACTGTACCTTAGCCCAAGTCAACCCACCACAAGTGAAAACATCTTTGGGTACCAAACGGGAAAGTGCAAGGGGGCTTCACTTTATAATTTTTTCTAGGATTGATTCTGATAAGAAGGATATATTAAGTAAGGGAAAAGATCTTAAGATTCACTGAGTCTCTATTGTGTCCAGCTTTTGTACTGGACATATTGTATTTATCTTACTTTTCATAGCAATTATGGAACAAGTTGTCACCATCATATAATATAGGATTAACAAATCCTCAGATTAATAAATTTGCCCATGGCTACTTAGCTATTAAGAAGCTGAGTTAGAATTTGAATTCAAGGGTGTTTGACTAGGCACCCTGCCTTTTTTCCATGGACACTTATTAAGTGTCTACTATATAAAAGGTACAATGCTAGGTGCTTTAAATAAGGAGATGATTAGGGATATAAACCAGGAGCAGATTCTTTCCTTGTCTCTCAGAGTTTATAATCTTAAGAAGAAATCCTTGAATTGATTAACCAATTGTCTTATAATGTCCCAACCTGATAAACAAGTGGGGGAGATGATGTATAGCCATGTAAGTTGGCAGATACTCTCAGTGTTAATAAAACCTTTTGAAAAAATAAGGTGAGGTTTCATACATGACCAAAACCTTTTTTATTAAACCTTCATAGCTTTGTGTGGCATATAGACAATGCTCCCAATCTGTCCAAAGATATTAATAAATTCAGCAAAACCAAAAACAAACCCCAAAACCTGGTGCTAGCAATATTTTCTTCAAAAGTACATTTCAAAAATATATGTGAGAAAAATACTAAGCACATTTCTGTTGCTCTTATTATGCAAAAGTCTGTTAGCAAGAAACGGTGGGCAATTCTAAGAACAAAGGGAGTTGCATATGTAACCTAAAGAGTAGTTGACTGGTGCTCAACTTGTTAATTATTGCAGAGCCAGATTTGACCATTTTACCAGCTTAATATAAACAGTAGTGTATGTTGATTTTCTCATGATCTTCAGCCTATACTGTGCATATTTGAGATATGGATAAAATTTTGATTATGTCCAACAGTTACATTTTCTTAGAGACCATCTTTTACTGTCTACTTTAGACCAGATGCTTATATTTTATGAGGTCCTGTTGATTTTTCATCACCACATTATATGAGATCAAATATGTATGGGAAACACTGATCTAGAACTTGCTGCCACGTTCTTACCATACCCTGATTGCCAGTTTCCCAAAGGGTAGACTCTAGTCTTGATTTAGTTTCCAACTTTTTGAACTTTTGGTACTTTATCAGACAGATCCACAGGGTCCAATGCACATAGATCTATAGTATTAAATGCACATAGTCTGAACACTTTCCTTACACACTTGATGACAAAAACCGGAACCGCTGGGCGTTGTTTCAGGGGTTCCAAAGATCTGCAGTCCCTTATGTCTCAGCGCAGAAAGAATTCAGCAACAGGCTGAGTGATAGATAAGAAGTGACTTATTAGAATAGTATACTTGTGAGACTTACAAGCGGGTGGGTGAGAGGGTGCCATGCCCTGAGAACTTACTCATCTACCATTTTATAATCAAAGGAAAAGTGGGGAGGGGGAGAAGACCTTCATTGTCTTTCTTGAGTAGACATCATGCTTCTGTCATCAGTTCCTCCTCCAGGTTGACCAGGGGAGTTTTGTTGTCTTTACACGGTGAAGTTAGGTCCACAGATTATTGTTTTCTATGTGTGCAGAGAGTGTACCCTAACTTACTGAGCTCACTGGGCAAGGTGTGGGTCTCTTTCTACCATTGTTTTATTGTTTTTGGTCTTGTCTTGTGCTTCTGTTCCGTGGTTAAGCAAGCCTGCTTTGTTTGGTGGTTAAGCAAACCTTTCTTGAGTAATCATCAACTTACAGGAGTCCCCCATATTTTTTCTACTTACAATTCCCTAGTGGGATTAATTACTTAATCACCTACTTTGTTCCTTTACACTGTCCCTATCAAAATTACTTTACCTGAGTGGTTAGAACAGTAAATTCTATACATATTTTACTACATTTAAAAAAAGGCATCAAGGATGACAGTGGTACATGAAAATGTTCCTTAGAATCTAAATGAGAAATAAACTCATGAGAATATTTTCATAAAATTAAGTAAAAAGTTGGACACAATTTCCATAAGGAAGTTATTCATTGGTATGTTCTCAGCATTTGGTTTAGTGTCTGACACATAGTATACATTCAACAAATATTTGTTGAATGGATAAAAAGGTTGTTTTAGCTTTGAGGCTCTTTCCTTGGATACCCATTTAACCTGTTTACTTCCTAGAGCAAGTTACACAATTTATATTTAATGTCTCCCTGTTCCTGTTTCTGTTTCCCTCCCTGTTCCTGAACATAGTGTGATTATAAAACTTCTGGTAAATCTCAGATTAAAAACAAACAAGTTAACAAAAAACTCTGTTGTATATAACAAATGTTAAAACAATTGTTTAAGATTTTTTTAGGAGGCTTTATTTTAGAAGTCGTTTATATACCTTTGATTACCATATTAGGGTGAACCATATGTAATTGTCATTTTTTAGAGGTCAAAAAAATGGCAATTTCATTTGATGTGATCCTAGTTTACAAATTACCAGCTAATTTATGCCTATAGTTCTAAGTGATGAAGACACTGAAGCTTGAAAAAAATGTACTTTAATGTTCATTAAGAGGGCTCTTTGCTTCCAAATGCCAGGGACTGAAAGTGATCTAAAAAATTAGAACAAATATTATAGCATCTTCATTAAAATATGTGAAGCTGACATTTTTACTATGAACTTTTATGGCTAATCATAAATCTGCCACTAGAGACTGTGGAATGACCATCTGAATGTATTGTAAAAAGATTTAATGTCCTTAAATATTGATTACTTTACACATAGCAGTCCCTTCCTTTTCTGAAATTGAAACAAGCACTCTCAATTATTAAAAAAGATTTCATGTATTTCATAATTAAGAACATAATAACAAATTGAATCTATAGTTTGTTTTTAAAAATACTGTCATTAATGATAAAAGGCAAGGAGATTAATTTTGATCTTTCACTATTTGAACAATTTCAAATTTCCAAATACTCATAAAATCATTTGAAAGGCTTAGGTCTGGGCTAGGACAATGGCCCTAGGACCACAACAGAGATCATGGGCAAAGTCCTAAGGAGGAAATATAATAACTTTTGCTTCTGTTGTCATCCCTGACTCCTTTAGCTACTTGTGGGCATTGATTCAAGGAAACCCCAGCAGAAAAACCTTCAAAGCAAAGAAGTATAAAGGGAAGAATTATAAAGGTACAGACTGCTGCTCCTTCCTTCTAGTTGTAACCAGTGTGTCCCCTTTTGTCTCCCACTCTCTGCTTAGCGAGAAAAGGATTAGGCTGTTTACACAAGAATAGCTGGTTTTCTAGGCTAGCTAGTAGACCTTTGTGATGTTAGGGAAATGTGAGTGGTTGATATGCTATATTTTGGTGAAAACCTTCAAGACATCTTCAGTGCTTATATTTACTTATACACTAAAAAAAAATAGTACCATGGATGCTATGGTGCACTGTAGCTTGCTTTGTAAAAATTAATATATATTATTAACATCACTCCCCATCACTCATTGTTCTTGTACAACATTCTTTTTAGAATTAAGATTCTGTTGCGTGAGTGGTGCTCCACAATTTATCCAAACAATCCTCTGTTGTTGTTACTAACTTTGTCTGAATTTATTTCTTTACTATTATTGACATCACAGCTAAATCTGAGCATAAATTCTTAATTATTTTTTTCAGGATAAATTTAGCAAATTCTAGAAGTGGAATTTCATAGTTGATAATGGAGATTTTGAATGATTTCCTGAAGAAAACATTTAGCTCCCAAGAACAGAAATAAGGAAGAGATATGAGATAATTAGGTGGCCCCTTTCACATTGGGGAAGCTTCTTCTTCTTCTTTTTAATTTGTTTATTTTTAATTAGAGGATACTTGCTTTATAATATTATGTTGGTTTCTGCCATACCTCAACATGAATCAGCCATAGGTATACATGTGTCCCTTCCGTCTTGAACCTCTCTTCCACCTTTCACCCCATCCTATCCCTCATACTTAGGCAATTATTTTAGATTAAGGCCAGAAAGACAGAGTGAGGAAATCTGAAAGTGGTTCACTCTTTTGGAGTATTTATTATGTGTCGGGTAGTGCTCTAAGCATTTCTTGTGTATTACGTTACTTTATTCTTATGATAATTTTAAGAGGTAGATAAAGAAGGGAGGCAAGAGAAGTTAAATAACTTTCCCAGTGCCCATTTCGAGGACATGGCAGAACACAGAGCCATCTGTGCTTTGAATCACTGTGCATTGTTGCCTCCGGTCCAAGACACTGGGCTGCTCAAGTAGACACGCTAGGACATTTCCCCAAGTGCATACTACATCTTTTTAAAATCTCCTACTTTTGGAAGCTTGAATTTTTTTCCAAAGCCACATTCTCTCTTGACAGTAAGTACAGTGACTTTAAGCTTAAGTACTTTACTATTTGTCACTAAGCATGGATGCCATTTAAAAATTTGATCTATGTTAATTACAAGGTGATCACACCATTGTGATTATCTGGGTTGTGAAGATCTTTTTTTGTTCTGTGTATTCTTGCCACCTCTTCTTAATATCTTCTGCTTCTGTTAGGTCCATACCATTTCTGTCCCCTTTATTGAGCCCATCTTTGCATGAAATGTTCCCTTGGTATCTCTAATTTTCTTGAAGCTATCTCTAGTCTTTCCTATTTTATTGTTTTTCTGTATTTCTTTGCACTGATCACTGAGGAAGGCTTTCTTATCTGTCCTTGCTATTCTTTGGAACTCTGCATTCAAATGGGTATATCTTTCCTTTTCTCCTTTGCTTTTCACTTCTCTTCTTTTCGCAGCTATTTGTAATGCCTCCTCAGACAGCCATTTTGCTTTTTTACATTTCTTTTTCTTGGGGATGGTCTTGATCTCTATCTCCTCTACAATGTCATGAATCTCCATCCATAGTTCATCAGGCATTCTGTCCATCAGATCTAGTCCCTTAAATCTATTTCTCACTTCCACTGTATAATCGTAAGGGATTTGATTTAAGTCATACTTGAATGGTGTAGTGGTTTTCCCTACTTCCATTTAAGTCTGAATTTGGCAATAAGGAGTTCATAATCTGAGCCACAGTCAGCTCCCGGTCTTGTTTTTGCTGACTGTATAGAGCATCTCCATCTTTGGCTGCAAAGAATATAATCAATCTGATTTTGTGGTTGGCCATCTGGTGATGTCCATGTGTAGAGTCTTCTCTTGTGTTGCTGGAAGAAGGTGTTTGCTATGATCGGTGTGTTCTCTTGACAGAACTCTATCAGCCTTTGTCCTGCTTCATCCTGTACTCCAGTAACCTCAGATATGCAGATGGCACCACCCTTACGGCAGAAAGTGAAGAAGAACTAAAGAGCCCCTTGATGAAAGTGAAAGGGGAGAGTGAAAAAGTTGGCTTAAAGCTCAACATTCAGAAAATGAAGATCATGGCATCTGGTCCCATCAATTCATGGCAAATAGATGGGGAAACAGTGAAAACAGTGGCTGACTTTATTTTTGGGGGCTCCAAAATAACTGCAGATGGTGACTGCAGCCATGAAATTAAAAGATGCTTACTCCTGGGAAGGAAAGTTATGACCTACCTCGACAGCATATGAAAAAGCAGAGACATTACTTTGCCAACAAAAGTCCATCTAGTCAAAGCTATGGTTTTTCCAGTAGTCATGTATGGATGTGAGAGTTGGACTATAAAAAAAGCTGAGGGCTGAAGAATTGATGCTTTTGTACTGTGGTGTTGGAGAAGACTCTTGAGAATCCCTTGGACTGCAAAGAGATCCAACCAGTGCATCCTAAGGGAGATCAGTCCTGAGTGTTCATTGGAAGGACTGATGTTGAAGCTGAAACTCCAATACTTTGGCCACCTGATTTGAAGAACTCAGTTTGAAAAGAAGACTCATTTGAAAAGACCCTGATGCTGGGAAAGATTGAAGGCAGGAGGAGAAGGGGATGACAGAGGATGAGATGGTTGGATGACATCACCGACTCAATGGACATGAGTTTGGGTAAACTCCAGGAGTTGGTGATGGACAGGGAGGCTTGGCATGCTGCAGTCCATGGGGTCGCAAAGAGTCGGACACAACTGAATGACTGAACTGAACTGAACTGAATTACGAGGTATGGCATCACCTGTTGCTATGGTTTAATTACTAAATTCTGATAGTTGGTTAAATAATTATTTTTGTGTGACCATACTTGATCAAGACGTTGTTTAATTCTTATTGGATATATTCTCACTGGATATATTCTTTACGTTCCAAATAGCTCAGTTCCTTTTCTGTGCTAATGAGTAGTGCAAAGCAGTTAAATGAATGGAAGCTGGAGCTGAAATGTTCAGGTTCTAATTCCATCTCTGCCATTTATTTACTAGCTGTGTGAAATAGGGAAACTTTGCTAGCTTCTCTGTGCCTTAGTTTCTTCTTCTAAATCTTCAAATCTGCATTTCCAGATTTGACTACTCAGAATTATAGATTTGCATTTGAAATTGCCTAGCAGTATCTCAACTTGACTATCTGAAAGGCATCTCAAACTTAACATCATCAATAGAACCTGCCTTAGTCCTTACTCTGCCCTGACCTCCAAGCGGCACCACCACTTGCTGTTTGCTCAAAGTCCAAATCTTGGAATTCTCCTTGATTCTTCTTTCCCCCTCATTTTCAAACCTAATCCAGTGAATCCCAACCTCTTTACCTCTAAAACATACTTCAAATCTGCCTACTTCTTCCATTGCCACCAATACTGCCTTATCCGTGCCCCGACTGTCATCTCATGTCTGGGCTCCTGTAATAGTTTCCTTATTCGTGTCCGTTCTTCTACTCTTACTTCTCTAACATCCAATCTACCTATGACCAAAATGATTTTTTTAAAGCATGAATCATATTACTCACCTCTTACTCTGAATTTCCCAATAATTTCTTACACATTTAAGATAAAGGTCGAACTCCATCATCTTACTTTCAAAGTCTTACAGAATTGGTGGTGGTGGTGGTGCTGCTGCTGCTAAGTTGCTTCAGTCGTATCCAACCCTGTGTGACCCCATAGATAGCAGCCCACCAGGCTCCTCCAACCCTGGGATTCTCCAGGCAAGAACACTGGAGTGAGTTGCCATTTCCTTCTCCAAAATTGGTGCTATAGGGGGTTAAATAGCATCCTACCCCAAATTCATATCTACTTGGAACCTCAGAATGTGATCTTACTTGGAAATAGGGCTTTGAATATGTAGTTAAGTTAAAATAAGTCATACTGAAATAGCATGGGCCCTAAATCCAATGACTAGTGTCCTTATAAGAAGAGGCAAGGGGGCTTCCCTGGTGGACAGTGGTACAGAATCTGCCTGCCAATGCAGGAGACATGGGTTTGATCCCCCAGGAAGATCCCACATGCTGTGGGGCAACTAAGTCTGTGTGCCACAACTATTGAGCCTGAGCTCTGGAACCTGAGAACACAACTATGGAAGCCCATGTGCTCCACAGCCCATGCTCTGCAACAAGAGGAGACCCCACAATGAGAAACCCGTGCACTGCAACTAGAGAGGAGCCTTTTCTCGTCACAACTACAGAAAAGTCTGTGCAGCAATGAAGACCAAGCACAGCCAAAAATAGATAAATAAATAAATTTTTTAAATCTTTTTAGAAAATTTATTTATTTTTGAGTTGAAGGGTAATCGCTTTGCAGAATTTTGTTGGTTTCTGCCAAACATCAACATGAATCAGCCATAGGTATACACATATCCCCTCCCTCTTGAACCTCCCTCCCATCTCCCTCCCCACCCCACCCTCTAGGTTGTTACAGAGCCCCTGTTTGAGTTCCCTGAATCATACAGCAAATTTCCAGAGGCTATCTATTTTACATATGGTAATATAAGTTTTCATGTTACTCTCTCCGCACATCTCACCCTCTCCTTCCCACCCCCACCCCGCGTCCATAAGTCTGTTCTCTGTGTCTCCATTGTTGCCCTGCAGAAAACTACATCAGTACCATCTTTCTAGATTTCATATTTATATGCGTTAGTATATGATATTTCTCTTTCTGACTTTTCTTCACTCTGTATAATAGGCTCTAGGTTATTAAAAAGAAAAGGAGAGGACACAGAGACTGGAGATAACAGAGAAGAAGTTCGTGCAAAGACAAGGGCAGAGATTGGAACAATCCAGTTACAAGACAAGGAGCACCTATGATTGCTGAGAGCCAGTGGAAGCTGGGAAGAGGCAAGGACAGATTCTCCCCTAGAGCCTAGATCCTTTAGTGGATGCAGGTTCTGCTGACACCCTGATTTCAGACTTCTGGCCTTCAGAAGTGTGAGAGAATATAATTTATGCTGTTTAAGTCACCAAGTTCGTTATCTTCTTAGAGCAGCCTTAGGAAACAAATATAGGTGTATTTATAACTCACTAACTTCAACTCTATTGCCCTTCCTGTGCCCTCTACCATCCAGCCACACTGGTCTCCCCGCTGTCCTTGGTGCTGGAACACCAAACTGGTTCCCACCTCAGGGCTTGTCACTAGTTACTTCTCCTTGGGATGCTCTGATATTTGCCAAGTGGTGCTAGTGTTAAAGAACCCACCTGCCAATGCAGGAGACATAGAGGACATGAGTTCGATTCATGGGTCAGGAAGATCCCCTGGAGAAGGAAATGGCAACCCACTCCAGTATTCTTGCCTGGAGAGGAGCCTGGCGGCCTACAGTCCATGGGGTCACAAAGAGTCGGACACGACTGAAGAAACTTAGCACGCATGTACATTCTTGTCATTAGTTGGCAGCTTAAATGTCACTGTCAGATTCCTTCCTCAACCACTCATTCTAAAGTAACCTTCCAAGCACTATCACATTACCCTACTTTAATTGTCTGCTTGGTGCTTAGTATAATTTGATGTTTCTTATTCAGTTAAATATTTATAGCATTTGTTTCTACCTTCTTAATATACACACACTCACACACACACCACACCCATGTGTGCACAAAACCACATTGTCTAATATATAGCCACTAGCCACATATGGCTACTTAAATATACATTTAAAGTTAAATTTAAAAATACAGTTTTCAAGTTGCATTAGTCATATTTCAAATTCTCAATAGCTACATGTAGCTAGTGGCTAACATATTGGATAGTAGGAATATAGAACATTTTTACCATTGCAGAAAGTTATGCTGCTGCTGCTGCTGCTAAGTTGCTTCAGTTGTGTCCAACTCTGCGAAACCCCAGAGACGGCAGCCCACCAGGCCCCCCATCCCTGGGATTCTCCAGGCAAAAACACTGGAGTGGGTTGCCATTTCCTTCTCCAATGCATGAAAGTGAAAAGTGAAAGTGAAGTCGCTCAGTTGTGTCCGACTCTTAGCGACCCCATGGACTGCAGCCTACCAGGCTCCTCTGTCCATGGGATTTTCCAGGCAAGAGTACTGGAGTGGGGTGCCATTGCCTTCTCCGAAAGGTATGCTACTCCAGGAAAAGAAGAATCTTGTATCCCTACTCCTTTTTTAAAAAAACAGGTTTTCCTTTTTCTTAGATTACAAAAGTTTTAATTTTTATAAATTAAAAATTAATATATAGTATAGTATATAGTATCAATATATTAGTTTCATGTATATAACACAACGATTCTAAATTTTTATAAATTATATTCAAGTTATATACATTTATAACTTAAAATATAAATTATATTTTAAGTTATTATAAAATATTGGTTAGTTTCCCTGTATTGTACAATATATTCTTTTATTATTTTATACATCACAAAAAAATAAAAAAAATTATTTTATTTTTGTGCTTCTTACTCCCCTATCCCTACCTTACCTCTTCCTTCTTTCCTCTCCCCCCAGTAACCACTAGTTTTTTCTCTGTGTCTGTAAGTCTGTTTCTGTCTTGTTCATTTTATTTTTTAGATTCCATAAATAAGTGATAACGTGCAGTACTTGTCTTTTTCTGCGCCATTATTTCACTAAGAATAATACCCTCCAGGTCCATTCATGTTGTTGCAACTGGCAAAATTTCATCCTTTTTATAGTTTGTGTAGTATTCCATTGTGTGTATGTATATGTGTATGTATCTCACATCTTTATCCATTCATCTGTTGATGGACACTTAGGTTACTTTCATATCTTTGACATTGTAAATAATGCTGCTGTGAACATTGGTGTGTGTATAGGTTTTTGAATTAGTGTTTTTGTTTTCTTTGGATATATCCAGGAATGGAATTGCTGGATCATATGGTAATTCTATTTTTATTTTTTTGAGGAAATTTCATACTGTTTTCCATAGCGACTGCATCAATTTATATGCCCATCAACAGAGTATATGAGTTCTTTTTTTGTCACATCCTTGACTGCTGCTGCTGCTGCTAAGTCACGTCAGTCGTGTCCGACTCTGTGCAACCCCATAGACGGCAGCCCACCAGGCTCCCCCATCCCTGGGATTCTCTAGGCAAGAACACTGGAGTGGGTTGCCATTTCCTTCTCCAATGCATGAAAGTGAAAAGTGAAAGTGAAGTTGCTCAATCGTGTCTGACTCTTTGCGACCCCATGGACTGTAGCCCACCAGGCTCCCCTGTCCATGGGATTTCCCAGGCAAGAGTACTTGAGTGGGTTGCCATTGCCTTCTCCACACATCCCTGACAATACTTGGTTTTTGTGGCCTTTTTTTTATGATAGCATAGCCATTCTGAGGTGTGAGGTGATACCTCATTGTTGTTTGAAGTTACAGTTCTCTGATAATTAGCAGTGTTGAGCATCTTTTCATGTGTCTGTTGGCCATCTGTGTATCTTCTCTGGAAAAATATCTATTCAGGTCTTCTGTCCATTTACTTTTTTCTGCCCATTTTATAATCAAGTTGTTTGGCTTTTTTATATTGAGTTGTATGAGTTGTTTATATATTCTGGATTTTAATCCCTTACCATCATAATATCTGCAAATATTTTCTCCCACTCAGCAGGTTGTCTTTTCATTTTGTTGATGGTTTCCTTTGCTGTGTGAAAGATTTTAAGTTTAATTAAGTCCCATTTGTTTATTTTTTACTTTTGTTTGTTTTTCCTTAGGCTGAGACAGTTCCAAAGAACATCCTGGCATGGTTTATGTCAAACGGTGTGCTGCCTGTGTTTTCTTCTAGTAGTTTTGTGGTACCATGTCTTATACTTAGGTATTTAACACATTCTGAGTTTATTTTTATATATGGTGTGAGAAAATGTTCTGATTTCATTCTTTTACAAGTAGATGTCCAGTTTTCCCAGCATCACTTATTGAAAAGTATGTCTTTCCCCACTGTATATTCTTGCCTCTTCTGTTGTAAATTAACTGCCTATAGGTGCATAGGTTTATTTCTGGGCTCTTTTCTGTTCCATTGATCTTTGTGTCTATTTTTGTTCCAGTACCCTATTGTTTTGATTGATGTAGCTTTGTAGTATAGCCTGAAATCAGAATGTGATACATTCAGCTCTGTTCTTCCTTCTCAAGATTGCTTTGATGTATCCCCAGTATGTTGAATTTGTGTGCATAATAAATGCCAAGTATTTTTTGAATGAAGAGTGAATTACTTTCAAGAAAAATATGGCTGACGTTTGTCAATGAGTTTTGTGAAAGTAAATGACAGCATCACTGCTACTGGAGAGCAATATGGCTTTCTGGAGAAAAATAACTTGCATTCTCTTAGACTTTTCCAATTGGTATGCAGCATTTCTATAACCACATCTGCCATTGATTATAGTTTTGGTTTGTTTGTTTACTTAATAAAGTCAAAAATAAATCTGGTTGTAAAGATTTCAACAATTTCTCTTATCTTGAGTTGTGGCCTCTTTGGCTTATAAATAAAAACTTTTAGTAGAGATTCGTTAAGAAGTGGAAGGAGGGCAGATGGAGGTTTGGGTTGAATACTATCTTGTATGCAGTAGAGTGTCTACTTGAGATGTCTCAAAAAACAGTGTTGTCAATCTCACATCTTTAGTAATAACGTCTCTGAGCTTTGATTAATGTGGGTGTGAAATATGTCTAATGTAACAGCATGTGTCTGAAACATTCTGAGATAAGAAGAGTCAAAAAGTATTTTTAATTTTGAAAATGAATTTTAAATAGGTTAGGATGGAATTTTATTTAATGTAACCAGCTAAAGAAGCTGAAGTTGAATGGTTCTATGAAGACCTACAAGACCTTTTAGAACTAACACCAAAAAAAAAATGTCCTTTTCATTATAGGGGACTGGAATGCAAAAGTAGGAAGTCAAGAAACACCTGGAGTAACAGGCAAATTTGGCCTTGGAATACGGAATGAAACAGGGCCAAGACTAATAGAGTTTTGCCAAGAAAATGCACTGGTCATAACAAACACCCTCTTCCAACAACACAAGAGAAGACTCTACACATGGACATCACCAGATGGCCAACCACAGAATCAGATTGATTATATTCTTTGCAGCCAAAGATGGAGAAGCTCTATACAGTCAGCAAAAACAAGACCAGGAGCTGACTGTGGCTCAGATTATGAACTCCTTATTGCCAAATTCAGACTTAAATTGAAGAAAGTAGGGAAACCCACTAGACCATTCAGGTCTGACCTAAATCAAATCCCTTACGATTATACAGTGGAAGTGAGAAATAGATTAAGGGCCTAGATCTGATAGATAGAGTGCCTGATGAACTATGGAATGAGGTTCATGACATTGTACAGGAGACAGGGATCAAGACCATTCCCATAGAAAAGAAATGCAAAAAGGCAAAATGGCTGTCTAGGGAGACCTTACAAATAGCTGTGAAAAGAAGAGAAGTGAAAAGCAAAGGAGAAAAGGAAAGATATAAACATCTGAATGCAGAGTTTCAAAGAATAGCAAGAAGAGATAAGAAAGCCTTCTTCAGTGATCAATGCAAAGAAATAGAGGAAAACAACAGAATGGGAAAAACTAGGGATCTCTTCAAGAAAATCAGAGATACCAAAGGAACATTTCATGCAAAGATGAGCTCGATAAAGGACAGAAATGGTATGGACCTAACAGAAGCAGAAGATATTAAGAAGAGATGGCAAGAATACACAGAAGAACTGTACAAAAAAGATCTTCACGACCCAGATAATCACGATGGTGTGATCACTCACCTAGAGACAGACATCCTGGAATGTGAAGTCAAGTGGGCCTTAGAAAGCATCACTATGAACAAAGCTAGTGGAGGTGATGGAATTCCAGTTGAGCTATTCCAAATCCTGAAAGATGATGCTGTGAAATTGCTGTACTCAATATGCCAGAAAATTTGGAAAACTAGCAGTGGCCACAGGACTGGAAAAGGTCAGTTTTCATTCCAATCCCAAAGAAAGGCAATGCCAAAGAATGCTCAAACTACTGCACAATTGCACTCATCTCACACACTAGGAAAGTAATGCTCAAAATTCTCCAAGCCAGGCTTCAGCAATATGTGAACCGTGAACTTCCTGATGTTCAAGCTGGTTTTAGAAAAGGCAGAGGAACCAGAGATCAAATTGCCAACATCTGCTGGATCATGGAAAAAGCAAGAGAGTTCCAGAAAAACATCTATTTCTGCTTTCTTGACTATGCCAAAGCCTTTGACTGTGTGGATCACAATAAACTGTGGAAAATTCTGAAAGAGATGGGAATACCAGACCACCTGATCTGCCTCTTGAGAAATTTGTATGCAGGTCAGGAAGCAACAGTTAGAACTGGACATGGAACAACAGACTGGTTCTAAATAGGAAAAGGAGTACTTCAAGGCTGTATATTGTACCCTGCTTATTTAACTTATATGCAGAGTACATCATGAGAAACGCTGGGCTGGAAGAAACACAAGCTGGAATCAAGATTGCCGGGAGAAATATCAATAACCTCAGATATGCAGATGATACCACCCTTGTGGCAGAAAGTGAAGAGGAACTAAAAAGCCTCTTGATGAAGGTGAAAGAGGAGAGCGAAAAAGTTGGCTTAAAGCTCAACATTCAGAAAACGAAGATCATGGCATTCGGTCCCATCACTTCATGGCAAATAGATGGGGAAACAGTGGAAACAGTGTCAGACTTTATTTTCCTAGGCTCCAAAATCACTACAGATGGTGACTGCAGCCATGAAATTAAAAGACGCTTACTCCTTGGAAGGAAAGTTATGACCAACCTAGATAGCATATTCAAAAGCAGAGACATTACTTTGCCAACAAAGCTTCGTCTAGTCAAGGCTATGGTTTTTCCTGTGGTCATGTATGGATGTGAGAGTTGGACTGTGAAGAAGGCTGAGTGCCGAAGAATTGATGCTTTCAAACTGTGGTGTTGGAGAAGACTCTCGAGAGTCCCTTGGATCACAAGGAGATCCAACAGTCCATTCTGAAGGAGATCAGCCCTGGGATTTCTTTGGAAGGAATGATACTAAAGCTGAAACTCCAGTACTTTGGCCACCTCATGCGAAGAGTTGACTCATTGGAAAAGACTGATGCTGGGGCGGATTGGGGGCAGGAGGAGAAGGGGACGCCAGAGGATGAGATGGCTGGATGGCATCACCGACTCGATGTACGTGAGTCTGAGTGAACTCCGGGAGTTGGTGATGGACAGGGAGGCCTGGCGTGCTGCGATTCATGGGGTTGCAAAGAGTCGGACATGACTGAGCCACTGATCTGATCTGATGGTACTAGATTACTGCATTAGAAGAAAAAGTTTCTTCAGTGTTTCAGTGGTAAAGAATCTGCCTGCAATGAGCAGATACAGCAGAAGCAGGTTCCATCCCTGGGTTGGGAAGATCCCCTGGAAGAGGGCATGGCAACCCACTCCAGGATTCTTGCTTGGAGAATCCTATGGACAGAGGAGTCTGGTGGGCTATAGTCCATAGGGTCACAAAGAGTCAGTTACAACTGAAGCAACTGAGCATGCACGCGTGATACTATGCCTAACTCCATTGTACATATGTACTACATCTTTATTCATTCCTTTGTCAGTGGACACTTAGGTTGCTTCCATGTCTTAGCTATTGTAAATAATGCTGCAAGGAACATTAGAGTAGACGTATCTCTTTGAATTATGGTTTTCATGGTGTATATGTCCAGTAGTGGGATTACTGGGTCATATGGTAGTTTTGGGTATTTCCCTCATAGCTCAGCTGGTAAAGAATCCACCTGCAATGCAGGAGACCCTGGTTCAATTCCTGAGTCAGGAAAATCCACTGGAGAAGGGATAGGCTACCCACTCCAGTATTCTTGGGCTTCCCTGGTGACTCAACTGGTAAAGAATCCACCTGCAATGTGGGAAACCTGGGTTCAATCTGGGAAGATTTCCTGGGAGAAGGGAACGGCTACCCCCTCCAGTATTCTGGCCTGGAGAATTTCATGGATTGTATAGTCCATGGGATCACAAAGAGTCAGACACGACTGAGTGACTTTCACTTTCATGGTAGTTTTATTTCTAATTTCTTAAGGAAACTCCATGTAGTTCTTCATAGTGGATGTACCAGTTTGTAGCCCCACCAACCATGCAGAAGGGTTCCCTTTTCTCCACACCCTTGCCAGCATTTATTTATGGTAAACTTTCTGACGATGGCCATTCTGACTGGTATGAGATGATACCTCATTGTAGTTTTGATTTTCATTTCTCTAACAATTCGTGAGGTAGAGAATCTTTTCATGTGCTTTTTAGCCATCTGTATGTCTTCTTTGGAGAAATGTCTATTTTTGAATCGGCTGCTTGGCTTTTTTGATATTGAGCTGCATGAGATGTTTGTATATTTTGGAGATTAAACCCTCATTGGTCACATCATAAAAAAATTAAAAATTAAAAAAAAAACAAGATTAATTTTTCTACTCCATCTCATTCCTCTATTTTAATATGCAGATATCTATCAAAATTCTTAGAAGGAAGCTCATTGATTACCTAATGGAAAATTATTGTTGATTGTGTATTCAGTTACTTAGTCATATCCAACTCTTTTGTGACCCCATGGACTGTAGCCTGCCAGGCTCCTCTGTCCATGGGATTTCCCAGGCAAGAATAGTAGAGTGGGCTGCCATTTCCTCCTCTAGGGGATCTTTCTGACACAGGGATCCAACCCACATCTCCTGCATCTGGTGCACAGAAGGCAGATTCTTTACCTACTGAGCCAATGGAGAATTATTACTTTAGGAACACATGTGATTGAAAAGCTAGAGGCTAGTAAGAAACTTGAAGGCCAGTTCAAAGCAGGTAAACTTGAATATTTATTAAAACGGACCCATTTCCTATTATAAAATTGATCACAGAATGGGCTAACAGCACTATGGAAATGATGTAGTCATAACTTGGTCTGAAGCAGTATGCATATGCTCCATGCACAATTACCTAATTAGAATATAATATTTCCAAAACATAAACTTTATGGTTTTAGAATCATTGCTGATGTTTTTACATGCAACTGAAATGGAGGAGAATACAGGGAACTAGATAGGAGTTCTTTGCTGTAAAATAGAATACAGAAGTGTGTATAAAAAAGAGGCAGTGGGGAGAGAGAGGGAGGAGAAAAAAATTAAAATTGTTGGGAATATGGCCAATTTCAGAAATCAAAAAACTGAATACTAAAAGGGTTCAGAAAGTTGCATCCAGACTCTAGACCAGATGATCTTCCGTTTTAACTCTCCAACACAGAGGGACATCCCAGCATTTCTGTGTTGTGTTCAGTGGCCATGAGCCCATGCCCTAGTGATAGAGCTTTTCTGTTAGAAGTGAGAATAGCTTATTCCCGCTGGCATTCTGTGAAAGGCAACAAAGGAGCATGAGGGTTGGAGCACAATGATTTCTGAAACCTTGATGAGTAGCGCTGTGGTTAAAGTGACCCAATTTCAGACCCACTGATGCATGAAAGAGGGAAGTCCTATGGCCATTGACAAAAACGATGAAAAAATTAGAGTGTGCTGTTTGGGTGTCCCTTTACACGGTCCACCTTTTCCAGAAAGCAAGCCTCCTCTATTAGAGTCAATATTTATTCTTGGAAATCCCCTTATTTTCTTTTTCTTTGTGTGTTTTCTGCTGTGAATGGAGAAGAGGAGAAGACAGTGAGGAGAGAAAAGCCAGGAAGGAAAGGATGGAAAAATTAAGGGACAAAGTAGGGCAGTAAGGAGCATTTTTGAGGATTCCAGATAGGCCTGGAATTGATTCTTCATGGTCCTTCTTATAAAAGGGTATAGGGTTAATATATGTTTAGACAACTGTATTAGATAGATAGGTAGATAGATAGCCACACAGGTTGAAGCATAACTTATAAAAAAGGT
The DNA here is from genome assembly GCF_032452875.1 of Bos javanicus. Taxonomy (NCBI): domain Eukaryota; kingdom Metazoa; phylum Chordata; class Mammalia; order Artiodactyla; family Bovidae; genus Bos; species Bos javanicus. Next base: position 78,039,094 of record NC_083877.1, on the reverse strand, counting down.
ACTCTGCATAATAACTGAATGCCAGCCTTGCGTATGTGCAACCCAAGAACTCTTTTTCTTTCCCCTTTGAACAGTGGGTCTGGATTAAAAAAAAAAAAAACAAAAAAGCCTGGTTTCTGGCAGAGGAGGAGGTTTGTGGGTTGGAAATACATAGAGATAGGGAAACAGCAGAGGAAAGACAGAAGGCAAATTCTTCTGCTAGGGGTGTTGCCCGGGAGTTTCCTAAGATGCTCCAGGCAATTGCAGAACTGAGCTTGTGTCTTGGATTGGCCCTACAGCTCCTCTTCCAGACTTGAAAAGAACATGCATTTTATCTCTACTTGTTTTCTTCTTTTTCACTGCTTCTCCCTTCTTTCTAAGCTCTCTTCAATCTTGAAGAGAGGGCAGTTGCTGTGGCCACTTTCATTTTGATTCTTAGACTTCCAACTTTTCATCCCATGAAAAGATTTGAGGACCCTTCGGGAGTCATGACCCCATTTCACCTTGGCCAGGCACTCACCCGTGCCTGGATACTGAAGGAAGAAAAGGATTAATGGCATTATTTTGCTAACTTTGTTTTAGCTCAACCCTAAACCAAAAGATAGTTAGAAACACCATGAAGAAATATAAATTGGACATATAAACAACTGCTCTCTTTTTGAGAAAATCTTTGCATGACAAATCTCAAATTGGACAAAGCAGAATCAACACTTGACATTGCATGAGCCATCTGTCATGGCAGGTTCAGTAAATCAAATAGCAGATCAAAAATCTCTCTGTGATATGTTATTCTACAAATGATAAGAACAAAATCTGTGATTTGGGTGTTGCAGAAATTGAAAATATGGGATCAGAAAAAGCCAATCTCCTGATGGTCTAGTTGCTGAGCCCTAGAATCTAGTCAGTATGCCAGGACCAGACCAATCTCCCTTAAACCTCTTTTATCACATGAGTTCCTTACTCTAGAAATTTCATCCTATCCCTATTTCAAGTATTTTCTTTCTTTTTACACACTTTCTCCTAGATTGACATTCTTGCAAAAATTTAAATTAGGCTTTCAAAGTCCACCTTTGATTTCCCATCATCTGTCTATAATACCTCCGGCTTCAGTAAAAGCAGATGCCCGCAAATCCACCATAATCAGCTTCTGTTCCTTGCCTCTGTGGGTTTTATCCCTTTCCTCTGAAATGTGCTGCTTTCTATCCAACTTCACCTGCTCTAAACTGTTCAACATCTTGGCACAGCTCAGTCCTCTAACTTCAATGCAGCCATCCTTGAATGTACAAAAACTGATTTCTCTCTCCTCAAACTTTCTACAGCTCTTAACAGACTGCAGTCTAGTATTTGATTTTATTCACTTGCTCAGTCTTAAATAATGTAACATGTGAAAGAGACTTACAGTTTAAAATAACAGTGTCTGCATATAGTTGTTGCTATTCAGTGTGCATTCTGACTCTTTGTGACCCCACAGATTGTAGCCCACCAGGCTCCTCTGTCCATGAAATTTCCCAGGCAAGTATATTGGAGTGGGTTTGCCATTTTCTTTTCCAGGGGATCTTTCAGACCCAGGGATAGAACCCATGTCTCCTGGGTTTCTTGTTGTTTAGTAGTCACCCAATATATTTTCCTTTATTTCCTTCTTCACTATTGTTGCATATTAATTGTTTTCTTCCTAACAAGGCTGGCAGCTAATTTAGAAAATGATCATTTTATTTCCTTTTCCCTCACAGGGCCTGGTATCTTGAAGAGCGCTCATTAGATAATCAACAGATACTGACTGACTGAATGATTGATCGTCTAATGCACTTTGCATTTGAATTCTCACTACAGAAGCCCTTGAGGATGTGCTGGTTTTCTTCCAAGAGATCTAAAATTGACCTCTACTGCATGGTGGAAAGTTCACTGTGTTTTTTTTTTTTTTTTTTTTGCAGATGAGAAAGTTGAAATACAGAGAGAATTTAAATATTCCCAAAGTCAAAAAGGACACCAGTAACAGCTACGAGGTAGGATTGGAAGCCAGGCATTCTGACTGCCAGTCAATTGAATTTGGAGTCATTGAACTATACTTTTATTCTGACCTGAATAGCTTTTATCCACCTATTAATCTCTGATGTATAAGCTTTAGCACATTGCAGTGTGACTCTGCTTCTCTTTCTTTTTTGCTATGTTTATTTTTGAGTGAATCTTACAGGTAAAAATGTACCTAATTATCTATCATTTTGGTTGCTTAAATTTTTTAAATTAAGGTATAATTGATATATAACATTATATTAGTTTCAGGTGTACAACAAAATGACTCAATATTTGCATATATTATGAAAAGATCGCCACAGTAAATCTAGTTAACATTTGCCACTATACATAGATCGAATTTTTTTCTTATGATGAGGACTCGTAATGTCTACATGGTAGTTGCTTTTTGTTTCTTTTTGGCCGTTTAAGATCAGGAACTGTGCCTCACATGCCCTTACTTACATTTTTGGTGTCTGGCACAGTACCTGATATTTAATAAGCATTAATAGATGCTTAATAAAATTTGTCAAATGGATGATATTATCAATAAAATGATCTTCTTAGAGTACTGAACAATTAACCTACCTTGTCCCTGTTTATAGCATTGAGCAGAGTTAAACTTATAGTCTTATTTATAGCAGTTCATGGGGTCGCAAAGAGTCGGACACGACTGAGCAACTGAACTGAACTGAATTCTTAATACTGAATTATATTTGCTGTGCCTAGTTATTGTCATCTAGAGATTATACAAGAAATTGAACTATCATTTCATTATCCTTAGTTTGATTCCTAAACTATAGGCTAGCCTGGGCTTTAATTTCCTATCCACAAGTAATAATATAACACTTACATATTTAAGAAAAGAATAACTTCTTCCAATTGAAATAAGAGGTAATTAAAGGAGACAGAATTACTGGTCCCAAGTTAGCAGAAAGCATTTTATCACTGACTCATTTGAGTCGTATGGATTTCATAACTGATGATTAGCTTCTCTTAATCAGTTGAACATCCATTTAAGGGACAAATTGATTAGCTCCTTGCATAATTAACAGAACATTAAGTACCATCCCTTTGAGTTGAGAAAATTGTTTTGATTAACAGCAAATATGAACAATTTTACATTAATATATTAAACTCTATCTCAAATTATCATTAATCTGTTTTTTCAAAATGCTGAGGAGGTGTTTGTAGCTAGCTCAGTGACCAATGTTTGCAGTTTCTAAAGCGCTTTCATTTCTTCGGCTGGGATTGAATTTAATATACCTTTTCCACAAAATGCATAGATTGCCAGTACTTTCCTTGGTCTTACCCTTCATCTCCCTTGATGTGGTTGTCCCCAACCCCTCCTGTCCATTTCACTATTGTGGACAAAGAGCAGAGGGCACCATCCAGTCCTAAGACAATCCTCTGTGGCTTTGTAATCAGGTTTTTGTTTCTTGTTTTCTTAACTGTCCTTCCAAACCAGTGAGAGTTTGGAAATTAGGGAAAAAAATTACATTCTCACCAAAGGTTGCTGCTACAGTTCAATCAATAAAGGTCTTAAGTATAAATATATATACCTTTTCCACAGAGGATAAGAGTATAATATACTAGTATATAAATAATAACCAACATTACTATGTGATCAACTCTTAGTTTGTACTTTCTATTTAGTGAAATGGTAAACAACACAGTTCTGGGGCACAGAACTAGGAAAATAATTAATATTAAATTTATACAAATCATTTAAAAAATAATTGGTGAGGAACTGGAGAAAGATTGGCATGAATGTTAAAATGTGGGGCTGCTATGCCCTTTTCAGTTGTGTCCAACTCTTTGTGACCCATAGACTGTAGCTCACGTGGGATTTTCCCAGCAAGAATACTGGCATGGGTTGCCACTTCCTCCTCCAGGGGATCTTCCTGACTCAAAGATTGAACCTGCATCTCCTGCATTTGCAGGCAGATTCCTTACCACCAAGCCACTTAGAAAGCCCTAAAATGGGGAAAGTGGTTTTTAAAGATGTCAGAATCTATAAAGGAAATAATTGACGAGCCAGGAGAAATCACAGAATTGAACAAAGCAGAAATATGCAAAAGTAGACATGAACAAGACGTTAGACAATCAAAGATGTGACAGGCTCTGCCTGCTAAAGCCATGTTGAAGAGAGTGTTCCAGTGGGGAAGAACAACTGGGAAACAGATCTTACAACTCACAGGAGGTCAGCAAAGTTGTTGAAAGATGTGCTATGTCAGTAGTCATAAAAATTGCACTAAATTACACAATATATAATTAAAGCTAAACATTCAGAATATTAAGGCTCTGTCACCCTTAGACAGATGGTAGTTGATTCTGATTATACCTTGGGCACTGAGGACCTAATTAGTTTTTTCAAGAAGATGTACAGGTGTCAGTCAATTCTGGAGTCAGTGCTGAGCAGGACAGTTTAATGGAGACACTCTAATACTTGAAATTGATGAGGCCTGAGGCAAGTTTCAAATGCAATTTGCAGAAGTTTAGAAACTTAGTGAATGTGCAGGAAATTCAGTTTAGGCCTGTTTCTGAAAGTCTATAAGTGCTACCTGCTTGCCTTTTTAGCACAACTCAAATTGCAGTCCCAGTAAAGATTAGTTTTACAGAGGACAATTTTGTAAGCTCCAATCAATAGGATTGTTGTTTAGTCGCTCAGTCGTGTCTGACTCTTTTGCAACCCCATGGACTGCAGCCCACCAGGCTCCTCTGCCCATAGGATTTCCCAGGCAAGAATATTGGAATGGGTTGCCATTTCCTTCTCTGGAGGATATTCCCAACTCAGGGACTGAACTCACATCTCTTGCTTGGCAGGCAGATTCCCTACCCCTGAGCCACCAGGGAAGCCCAATCAATAAGATACTGAACAACTAATCTAAAGTGGTCATTTTATTTTAATATTATTACATTCTATTGGTTCACTAAGAGACGCTTGGCTGTGATGATTTATATTACCTAAATGGTAATTGCTGAGAAACAGGCAAATAGCACAAGTTCCACGAGTGCACGTGTGTGTGAGCTAAGTCACTTCCATCGTGTCTGACTCCTTGTGACCCTATGGACTGTAGCCCGCCAGGCTCCTCTGTCCATGGGATTCTCCAGGCAAGAATCCTGCAGTGGGTTGTTGTGCCTACCTCCAGGGGACCTTCCCGACCCAGGGATCAAACCTGCGTCTCTTATGTCTCCTGAATCGACAGGCGGGTTCTTCACCGCTCGTGCCACCTGGGAAGCCTCCAGTTCCACTAGACCAGCGTCTCAAACAGTGCTTGTGAGTGCCTGGCCAGCAAGTTGAAAATACAGATTCCTAGGGTCATCCTCATTGATTCTGATTCAGATAGTTTGGGGTAGGACCTGGGGCTCTGCACTTTTAACACGTACAGATAGGAGATTCATGAGCCATCCTTTGAGAATCACACACAAGCCAAGAGTTCCCTGAGGGGAAGGACCATTCTTTATTTTTTATAGAAGTTTCAGTACTTAGTTTTATCATGCTTGGCAACAGTTAAATAATTCATTGGGTCAATTAATAAATAAGTGGGTGATTATTTTTCACTCTGCCTTACTCTCACTTAATATCAAAGTATTTTCAAGTTCCACAATGTTTGCTTAGAAGTGCTAGTCTTTAATTCTTCATCCTAAATAGCAGGATCATGTTTCACAGTTGGGGTTTCTATACATTCATTCATTCAACACTCAAAATATATTCACTGAGCTCACACTTTATACCAGGGACTCTTCTAACACTCGGGGTATGTCAATGAGATAGACAGAGACCACTCCCTCATGGAGCTTACATTCTGGAAGTTTTCATGTATCCTACTTCTAACTCCAAGATTTTAAAATTATTTTCTGCAAATATAATTATGTGCTGTAAGTTCTTCACACCAAAGAATTTCTTATAGAGTCTTGAATTAAGTAAAACATCCATTTTGGCAACTTTCAAAGCTCACTGAGGAGAAGAGAGATTGCCTTAAAGCACAAGAGAGTTTTATTTTTGCATATAAATATTTGTGTGTGTAAAGGTGTATGTGGTTAATTATAAGCGACAGGAGGAGAATGACAGATGCTTAGATCCTCTGTCCCCACCGAGAGACAGACCTTGCTTGTTGGAGTGTAGTGGCACATCGTGTGGTCTGTGTACTGAATCACTGATTTAAATATTGCAGCAGCTGGAGTGCAAAGTACATCAGCAAATACTACAGGAGGAGGAGCGTGTATGTCTTGAATACAGAGTAAGAACGGAATAGGTTTGCTCAGTCACACAGAGCAAGGCTGTGGATGGCCCTTTTTTTTTCCTCTTCAATATTTTAGTTTCAAAGGAGAGTTGGTGAAGGGCAAGAGGACTGTCCAGGGACACAGGCAGATAAATAAGTAGGGAGCTTGGTGTTTTTTCCTGAATCCTAAGTGTCTATTCTCTGAAGAGACCAAAGTTCTCACCCTACCAGGAAAAATCTATTCAGGGAATTCATCTCCATAATGAAAGCAAAGTAGGGACAAGTATAGTCCCTACTTCAGTGCTCATGGGGAAAATAAGAAGGATAAACTAGTTTTCTTTGGTAACTTCCATTTTATTGCCTCTATTCATGATCTAATATGAAGTTCAAAATTCTTTTCTCAATTTTTCTTTAATAAATAATGTCAATAAAGTCTTGCCCAGACCACACCTGACCTCATTTGCTGCTGCTGCTGCTGCTAAGTCGCTTCAGTCACGTCCGACTCTGTGCAACCCCATAGACGGCAGCCCACCAGGCTCCCCGGTCCCTGGGATTCTCCAGGCAAGAACACTGGAGTGGGCTGCCATTTCCTTCTCCAATGCATGAAAGTGAAAAGTGAAAGTGAAGTCGCTCAGTCGTGCCTGACTCTTCACGACCCCATGGACTGTAGCCCACCAGGCTCCTCCACCCATGGGATTTTCCAGGCAAGAGTACTGGAGTGGGGTGCCATTGCCTTCTCTGTGACCTCATTTACTATTTCCTAATTTATAGATTAGGGAACTGAGGTGAAGAGAATTCAAATGATGTTACAAAAAGATACCACCATTTAGTGAGTAGCAGAATGAAGACTAAATCCAGGTTCTCCCACTACAAAATCTGTCTCCACCAGCAGGCTGCCTCTTCTCACTCTTACACCTTTTTTGTGGTTGTTGTCTCTTTTTTCCCGTTACAATTCCCCACATTATAAATGACAGGAATGCTGGAGGAGTGAGTTATTGTGGGTGGGAGGTGAAGAAAATGGTTAACGCTGATGGGTAGAACTTTCCTACTTATAGATAAGGCGTTGAAAAAGAGTAGGGAAAAATAAAGAACAGCTTTAGAAGGAATATGAATTCAAACAACAAGTGAACAGCTACATTCCATACTTAAAAATTGTTGTTGTTCAGTCGTTAAGTGGTATCTGACTCTTTGCAACCCCATGGACTGTGGCATGCCAGGCTCCTCTGTCTTTTACTATCTCCTGGAGTTTGCTCAAATTCATGTCCATTGAACTGGTGATGCTGTCTAACTGGAAATAGCTAAAAATGTTAACTCTTTTTCTCAGTTTTCTGGATCTTTATCCTATCATCTACATTAAAGATTTCCCATCATCTGGTGAACTTCTTGGGGAAATCAACCTAACTAAAAATATCCTCCAAAAGTTCCATGATATGACAAGAAGAGATGCCTTATTCTCAACCTGAAAATGTCAATGATGGTCATCAGAAATTATGACATAGGGTCATTTAATGCATTCATTCTTTGTTAGTCTGAGTCACAGCTCACCATCCATGTTGATGCCAGTTGATTTGGTAGTGTTCATGTGGAAACAGCAGGGACCAGTGAGTTGGATCCCATTCTGCCTCATGCCTCATCAACCAGATGGTTGGCTGAATCAAAGCCAGTAATGCTGATGTCAGAGGCGAGAGAACACAGCTGGATTTTCAAGTTCAAGGGGGAAAAGAGAATCTGTAATGCTAAAGGTTTGGAAAGAAATTGCTTTTGGACTAGTAGATAGAGCCAACTACAACTGATGGAGCTTTTTAATGTTAAGTCCTGCAGCAAAATTTCTGTGTAATTTCTTTTGTGGGCATGGTAGCATCAGAATCTTTTTTATTTCACACCTGCTAACAGGCCTATTGGTGCCAGTTAGCTGTCACTGGATCCAGAGGAAATGTTAGCACTGACACACTTGACTCCTACCAACTCCTGGATCATATTGTCCCAGGGATTTCTGGTGACTAGCTGGAAACCAAAAGGTGCAAGAATGGGAAACCCCTTAGAGCACCAGCTCCTAGGAACTTGTTGATGAAGATTTTATTTTCATGAGTATATGTCAGTGTAATTTCACATTTTGACAAAGATGTAAGAAAGGTAATTCATGCTTTGTTTCCTGCCTTGGTCATGTTAGGGATAGCATGTGTGCATGCTAGATTGCCTCAGTCATGTCTGACTCTTTGCACCCCTATGGACTGTAGCCCACCAGGCTCCTCTGTCCATGGGGATTCTCCAGGCAAGAACACTGGAGTGGGTTGCCATGTCCTCCTCCATGGGGTCTGCCAGCAGAAAATCTAATTGCAGGCACATAGGGCAAGGGAAGGGGGACAGGGCTCTTCCCCTACCAGGATTTATACATTGGGGAAACTTGGAAAAAGGCCTTCAGTTTTTATTCTATCATAGTTGCTGCTAAGATGTTCACTGCCCAAGCCTATCTGGTCCATTTGAATCTGAAAACTCCCTTTTACCAAACTTGATCACAGCTGCAAAACCATGATATCTGGTACCCCTGTGTTTCCACATCAGAGGCCTGACCATTGCCGGGCCACTGCATAGGAGTAAAGGCCAAGTCTTCCGTCTACACCTGAAACACACAACAACTCTCTCTGCCCTCCAAAAGCCTCCCTCTCTACAGGAATCCTTCTCTTTCTCCAGAATTCAGGGCATAAATTCCCCTTTTCCAAGCAACAGCTTCTTCTCAGAGATCTGGGTGTGAGAGGGGTGTTGCTTTCAAGGTCTCTTCTGATCACAAAGAAGTGACTAAACGAATGCCCACAGAGAAGGGAGGCTTGGAGGGGAGGTAGGAAGAGGGAAATTTCCCTTTCATTCTTTGTATTCTCCTGTTGAGCAAGAACAAGCTAAAATTCGATCAGTAAATCATCCTGCCACAGAGATGAAGGTGACTTGTATATGATTGAGGTTAGTGAAGCCTTGTGGGATACACACACAGTGACTGAATCAAGTTTGGGAATGTAGGACCAGAGAATGACTGAGCAATGATCTGCAAATGAGTGCTTAATCCTGGGAAACTCAAGCAATGCTTTACTGGGACAGCAACTGTGGCACTTGGTATCATAAGAGTAACGTATCTAGGGAAGGAAAGCTGTTCAATCCTAAATGTTTAGGAACAATACATAATATTGAATATTTCTATTGCCAGGAGTTCCCACATATGTGTGCTTAAGAAGATGAACCCTATGTGTTACAGCAAAAGAAAAGTTTCTCCCACACTTACTATAGCAAAAGGGTGCTATGGATTTCAACTCCTAGGAATTAACCTTGTAAATGACTTCTGGGTAAGCAGGGAAGTTTTTTTTTTCCCCCCAAAAAGCACTCAGTTCAGAAGTTTCCCTTTTCTTGCAAACATTCTTGGTGATTTATACAACTGTTCCCACTGAAGAGTGCAGAGAGAAGGAATTTTGTAGCAGAACATGATTGTGGTATTGGAGGCAAGAGATGTCCCCTGAAGTTGTAATGATTGCACAGAAGCAGAGTGAAAAGATCAGCTGAGCCAAGACAAGCCCATTTATTTTAGCTTTAACCAT